>NW_011380776.1:0-661 GCF_000754665.1 Bison bison bison
AGGTGTTTAATAAATAGTTTTTGAGTATATGACTTCCCGTTGGGCTCCTGCTTTACTCTTTCTGTCCTCTTCATGTGAATGGGAGGCATGGCTACCAGCAGTAATGGATCATATCCTTTTAAGTCCCTAATCAGAAAGGAAAGAGGTTTTCTCTTTCTAGCGCCAGCCAAAATAAAATAAAACAAAACCAAAAAAAAAAGCAGCCCCACCATCTGTAAACCTGAAAACAGGTCAGAAAGGTTAGGTAAAAAGGAAAGTATCTAAATCTCTAGTCCCCTGGCTTCAGATTCAGTCTTCTCTGTACAAGTCAACACTGGTTTTCGGTGTCTCATAAATATCATGTTAGTTTATGTCCAGAAGAGGATGCTAAGAAGTTTCAAAAGATCTTAGTTAAAAAATAAATAAATAAATAAAAGACAGCAGAAGCTGAAGGGATTGAATGTATTTGGCAATTTGGAGATGGCTAATTATTTAGGGTCCTGAAATAGTTGTGGGGACCGGACAGAACAGTCTGGGCAGTCTGACAAGGAAGTCACTAGACGTTCAACTTTAGCAACAAATTCCTTCATTTTTGAAGTGGATCTAGTAGCTGAGTGTTTATAGCACTGGAAAATGTAGGGAATGTAAAAGAGGACTGTAAATCAGGACAAGTCTGGTACCA
>NW_011380777.1:0-574 GCF_000754665.1 Bison bison bison
ATGTTTGCACTTATGTACCTTTTTATCCTGGGTATACCTTTCAGTCTGCATGGCAACGGATGGTAAGATGGCAGACAGAAAACCACAGTCCTAGTGGCTTGAGAAGTCAAGGACAGAATTGAGGATGCCAGAATGGCTATAAAATGATGGGAGATATGCTGGAATGGAGAGAGTTACAGAATGGAGAGCCCAAATATCTGCTTGCAAATGTCACCAAAATACTTGGTTGAACCTTGAACTTTATATGTATACAGGAGGATTCATTCAACCCAGCAGAAAGGAACGCTTAAAGGCCTCAATAAGGCAACACAGATTTAACTGCTGTCCATTGAAAGGAAAATGGAGTTTTAAGTGTTAATTCAGCCGAGTTAGCTATTTCCTAAAACAAATATTCAGTACTTTTCAGACAATATAAAAGAATCCAGGATGTGTGTACATATTAAGTACAATGTCCAGTATGCAATTAAAACTTGCTAGACACTAACACAGCAAGATCTGTGAAGTAACGAGTAAAAGTGACCCATAGTCAAGAAAAAGACCAATAAATGAAAACTAACTCTGCAATGACACAGAT
>NW_011380778.1:0-505 GCF_000754665.1 Bison bison bison
CAGCTATCTATGGGATATGTTCCAACCCAAAAGAGGGAACAAAGAGAAAAGATGCTAAGTGCTGTGTTATATTCTACATATGTTATCTTATTTAATTCTCATAATAACCCTATAAGATAGGTGTTATTGTTAGTTCCACTTCATATATGTGTAAATTGGGCTCAAAGAGGTTAGCTAAACTCATCTATGACTGCACAGATAAACTCATCTATGACTGCACAGATAAGTGGCAAGGAACGTCAAGAAAGCAAGAACCCACACTCTTAACCATTACTCTGTACTGCCACAGATGAACTAACTGAGTTTGGTTGGAGACAGGAAAGTAACTGTCTTAGTCCATTCAGACTCCTATAACAAAATACCAAAGACAGGGTAGCTTATAAACTGCATAAATTGATTTCTCACAGTTTTGGAGGCTGCAAAGTTCAAGATCAAAGTGCTAATATGGTCAGGAGAGAGCCCTCTTCCAGGTCACCAACTTCTTGTTGTATCTTCACATGGTAGA
>NW_011380779.1:0-575 GCF_000754665.1 Bison bison bison
ACACACACACACACACACACAGTCACACCTTAAATATATATATATTTGAAATTCAGTTTTAAATGTTTGTTTTAAAATTTAAAATATATTTGGTGCTAAATGAATTTATATTAATATTATTTATATTTGTCATTTTTTACTTCTGAGAAAATTAAGAAGGCTCATAAAGCACCAAACATCCAGCAAAATAACAAAGTAAAACTTGCTGCAAAGAGGTCACCTGGAGAGAGGTATAAATAGACCTAGGAATGAGGATAGAACACAAAAAGTTTGGAGATCTGACTCTAACCTCTAGAAAATTAGAAGAGAAAATTGGATAAGTGGATGATTCATAATATCTGTAAGATAAAAGCAAACATATTTTCCCAAGTTCCTTCTAAAGAGGACACTGTAAACTGACAGAACAAATGTCTCAGTCATATCTTCTGTTAAACTCAGATTTAAATTCCACAGGACTATTTCTTATATGTACTCAGTATAGGGCTAATGAAATTACACCAAATCACAGTTTAATCAAACTAGTCTTATGGAGCATCAATATAATAGAATTTGGATATACAGCTATCTGATAAGCT
>NW_011380780.1:0-570 GCF_000754665.1 Bison bison bison
AGGGGATCTTCCCGACTCAGGGACTGAACCCATGTCTCTTACATCTCCTGCATTGGCACTTTACCACTAGCACCACCTGGGAAGCCCTAAAATGAAAATACTCCTAATCAAAATGAAACCAGAGTGATGGTTCTCTTTGGGAGACTACTAACTGGAAAGGGACACAAGGGAATTTTCTGGGGAGCTAGAAATGTTCTATATCTTGATCTGGGCATAGGTGTAGTAATTTCCTATTACTGCTGCAAAAAAATTACCACAGATTTGATGGCTTAAAATACCATTTATTCTTTTATAGTTCTGGAGATCAGAAGTCCAAAATCAGGTTCACTGGGCCAAAACCAAAGTATAAGCAGGGCTATGCCTGAACTGTGACAGCCATCTTGCAACTATGAGGGACTACTGGAGAGAATCCGTGTCCTTGCCTTTTCCAGTTTCTAGAGCTGCATTCCTCCATCTTCCCTTCCTCCATCTTCCAAGCCTGTAGCATCGCATCTGGCTGCAATCCTCACACTGCCTTCTGTCTCAGCAGTCAAATCTCCCTCTGTTTCCCTCTCATAAAGAGACTAGTGA
>NW_011380781.1:0-677 GCF_000754665.1 Bison bison bison
CAGACACAACTGAGTGACTAACACACACTATTCAGCTGTAACATCCTCTAAAAATGCTCCCTAGATTCTACTTCCCACTTCATTAGACACAGCTGCTATAGACTCTCAGTAATTAGGTAGAATTCAATTATAGCAATTAAATAAACTATATTGTAATTTTATTAGAAGTTTTAGTATGCCTATCTGATTCCCTCTCAAGACTTGCGGACGGGCCCCACGTATTATTAATATTTTGATCTAACCTCTGTCTTTCATAATGCCTAGTAAAGATTTTGGTATAGAACAGGATTCAGTAAGAGGGGAAATAAAGGAAAACGCAGAACAGGAGAAACTTGAAATCTGAATGACTAGAAACTGGGAATCCATGGGCCATACCTCCAATTATGAAGCAGCATCACAAAGTTAATATATGATTGTGAAACAAACACATTTACAGCAAAGTTTCTAGTTAGCCAGCACTTGAATGTCCTTTTCGCAAAAGCAAGCACCTTTTGAAATTTGTACAACAGTTCTATTTGGACTCTGCTTGGAGCATATGTTTTGTTGCTGTTCTGAAAGAAACACTGATTTGCCCCAATAGTTATGTAGCAGGAGAGCAGCTGGACACCTACTGATGTGGGAAGAGGGCAGAGCCAGTTCCTGGCAAGGAACTAGCAGCTTAGCTTCCCAAGGTGTTG
>NW_011380782.1:0-533 GCF_000754665.1 Bison bison bison
ACCTCATTGTAGGTTTGATTTGCATTTCTCTAATAATTAGTGATGTTGAGCATCTTTTCACATGCCTATTGGCCATCTGTATTTCTTCTTTGAAGAAATGTCTCTTAAGGTCTTCTGCCCATTTTTCAATTGGCTTTTTCTTCTTTTTATGGTTATTGAGTTGTATGAGTTGTTTGCATATTTTGGAGATTAAACCTTTGTTGCATTCTTTGCAAATATCTTCTCCCATTCCATAGGTTGTCTTTTTTTTTTTTCTTTTTTAAAAATACGATTTCTTTTGCTCTGCAAAAGTTTGTAAGTTTGAATAGGTCCCATTTGTTTATTTTTGCTTTTATTTCTATTGCCTTAGGACACCCAAGAAAACACTGGTATGATTTATGTAAGAGAATGTTTTGCCTGTGATCTCTTCTAGAAATTTGTGGTGTTTTGTTTTAAGCCATTTTGAGTTCATTTTTGTGTATGGTGTGAGGGTGTGTTCTAGCTTCACTGACTTACATGTAACTGTCCAACTTTCCCAGCACCACTTGCTGAAG
>NW_011380783.1:0-699 GCF_000754665.1 Bison bison bison
ATTTTTAATGTAAAATTTATACACAATGAGTTTGAGTTTTTTAGATTCCACATATGAGTGATATCCTACAGTATTTCTTTCTCTGATTTATCTCACAGCATAAGATCCTTGAGGTCCGTACATGAACTGGTAAAAACAAAGAGCAGAGTATTGGTTACCAAGGGCTGATAAGTGGGGATGGGGGGATGTTTAAGGCTACAAACTTGCAACTAGCAGAGAAACAAGTCTTGGAGATCTAGTGCACAGTATTGTTATAGACAATAATAATGTAAAAAAAAATAAAAGATGCTAAGGTGGTAGATCTTAATTATTCCCAATACAAAAAGTAAGAATAATTATATGATAGAGATGTTAGCTAATACTACAGATGACAATGGTATTGCAATATAAAAATATCAATTCAATATGGTGTACACAAACTTATACACTGTTATAAGTAAATATATTTCAATTTAAAAACTATACACAATTAAATGCACAAATTTGCAGTGTAACTTTTCTGTGACCTAACAAATGCAATCACCTGTGCAACCCAAAGCCCTGTGAAGATACAGAACATTTCCGTCACCCCAGGAAGTGTCCTGTCTTTCTAAGTAAATCTCTGTCTCTAATCCCCAGAGGCAACTACTAGTTTGCATTTTTTTTTCCTACCCTGCATTAATTTTACCTGTCCCAGAACTTCATACTGCTGTCATGTTT
>NW_011380784.1:0-919 GCF_000754665.1 Bison bison bison
TCAATTATTAAATTGGGTACTACTACCTATATACACAAAATATGCTATGACTGAGGACACTGTAATTAATAAAACAGGGTAATATCATATGAAAGTTTCTTCTTGAATGAGTATTATATTCATATAATAGATTTCATGACAGAGATAGTGACAATTTAATAAAGTAGTTATAGTCTTATTCAGTCCCTTCGTGGATCACAGCCTTGTCTTAACAAAGCAGTTTGCGCAACTCAATGAAGCTATAAGTGAGCTATAAGCCATGCCATGCAGGGCCACCCAAGATGGATGGATCATAGTGAAGAGTTCTGACAAAATGTGGTCCACTGGAGGAAGAAATGGCAACCTACCAAGGGGAACCCCATGAATGGTATGAAAAGGCAAAAAGATATGACACTAGAAGATGAGCCCCCTGGTCAGAAGGTATCCAATATGCTACTGGGGAAGCACGGAGGGAAATTACTAATAGCTTTAGGAAGAGTGAATCGGCTGGGCCAAAGCAGAAATGACACTCAATTGTGGATGCATCTGGTGGTTAAAGTAAAGCCCGATGCTGTAAGGAAAAATATCACATAGAAACCTGGAATGTTAGGTCCATGGTTCAAGGTTAATTGGATATGGTCAAGCAGGAGATGGCAAGATTGAACATAGACATCTTAGGAATCAATGAACTAAAAGGGACTTGAATTTAATTGAGATGACCATTGTGTCTACTACTGTGGACAAGAATCTTAGAAGAAATGGAGTAGCCCTCAGAGTTAGAAAAAAGAGTAAGAAATGCAGTATTTGGGCAATCTCTAAAACAGAATCATCTTAGTTTGCTTCCAAGGCAAACCATTCAACATTAGTGTACTGCAAGTTTATGTCCCAACTACTGAAGCTGAAGAAGGTGAAGTTGATTGGTTCTGTGAAGACCTACAAG
>NW_011380785.1:0-746 GCF_000754665.1 Bison bison bison
GAATCTGGAAAATTCAGCAGTGGCCACAGGATTGGAAAAGGTCAGTTTTCATTCCAATCTAAAAGAAGGGCAGTGCCAAAGAATGTATAGACTACTGTATAATTGCACTCATTTTGCATGCTAGTAAGATTATGCTCAAAATCCTTTAAGCTAGTCTTCAGCAGTACATAAATCAAGGACTTCCAGATGTACAAGCTGAATTTAGGAAAGGCAGAGGAACCAGAGATCAAATTTCCAGCATTGCCAACATCCGCTGGATCACAGAAAAAGCAAGAGAATTCCAGAAAAACATTACATCCATTTCTGCTTCACTGACTATGCTAAAGCCTTTGACTGTTTGGATCACAACAAACTGTGGAAAATTCTTAAAGAGATGGGAATACCAGAATACCTTACCTATCTACTGAGAAATCTGTATGTGGGTCAAGAAGGAACACGAAAACATGAAAACTTGTTTCATGTCTTATATGAAACAAGTGAGTGGTTCAAAATTGGGAAAGGAGTATGACAAGGCTATACATTGTCATCCTATTTAACTTATATACAGAGTACATCATGGAAATTCTGGGCTGGATGAATCACAAGCTGAGATCAAGATTGCCAGGAGAAATATCAACATCCTCAGATATGCAGATGATACCACTCTAATGGCAGAAAGTGTAGAGAAACTAAAGAGCCTCTTGATGAAAGTTGAAAGAGGAGTGTAAAAAGCTGGCTTAAAACTCAACATTCAGAAAACTAAGATC
>NW_011380786.1:0-921 GCF_000754665.1 Bison bison bison
GGACTGCCGTTCTGCATGCATGTGACAAGAAACACTTGTTCCTTTGAGTTTATTTCTCTTTACGGTTGACAATACATACCACATGGTGAAAATACACAAAGCAGATATGTAAAACCAAGCGGATATATGGATAAGCAGATACATTCCCATTATACCGACGGAATGCCTGACAGTAAGACAGCACTTGTTTGTAAAAGGAGAACATTCTGCTAGACTAAAGCAATGAAACAGGAAATTAGTCTTTTTCTTAATTCTTAGCCTCATTCGCCCATCACAGATGAGGCATCATGGGCACAGAGAAGTTAGGTCAGCTCCCGCAAGTCGTTCTGATAGTAAGTGTTTGATTCCCGCAGGCAAGGAATATTCAACATGTCCAAACTGCACCCATCACCCCCCCAACCCCCCTCCCCACACAGCTGCACCTCCTTTACTGTCCCCTGACTCAGTGCAAGGCAGCCTTCTCCCCAGCTGCTTAGGCCAGAGATGCTTAAAGCCATCCTTGCCTGCTACCACTGTCTCACCACAGTCTCAATCATCAATCCTCACCTCTCGGCCTCCTAAGTCTAAGTAAGATCCTGTTCCTTCTCTCTATCAGCACAGTGAGTTCCTTAGGCCAGGTCACCCTCGTCTCTCTCCTTGACAAGCATCAGCAATCCTGATGCTTTCCAACACATGGTCTGTCCTGCTGCCTGAGGAAGGGAAGCTTTCTTCAGTGCAATCTGGACATGACACCCCTGCTCAAAACTCTGCACAGGCTGCCTGCTGCTCTTAGGATACTGTCCAGCCTCCTGGACTAGGCACAGCAGGTCTTGTCTGCCCCCAAATGCCCGATCTTCACCAGACACCCTCCTTCTGCTCCATGCCCCACTTGATATTCCAACCACCCAGACTTCTTTCTGTTCATCAGATGCCCGGTGTGCT
>NW_011380787.1:0-608 GCF_000754665.1 Bison bison bison
TTTCTATAAACACCAATGTAGAACATATTGTAGGTTTTAGGGAAAACAGTCCATTCATAGTAATTGATGAAGTGCTCCAATAAGTGGGGTTCTCAAACTCGAGAAGTTGGTCCTTTCACAGGCTTGTCACAGTCTGTCAGTAAATGGGCACAGTTATCAAAGCCTAGATAATTTAACCACCACTGCAAGAGTCTATGACTTTGTGTTTCTACTGGCCAATGGTAGGGCAGGTGAAGCTGTCTTGGGTGTTGGCCAGGTGATATTCTTGTATGACCACGTGGAGAGCCATTTGCTTCATTCTCAAAGAACAAACTTAACAAGAGGGTTAAAGCGGCATACAAGTAGAAGAGCTGTCAAGGTGCCTAGAATAAAAGCTAGCCAGGAAACCAGGACCAGACTTTGGCCCATGATGTTACTGTTTCTCTAGGTATGAGAAGATGCAAGAGTTTGGGTTCAGAAAAAAGGAAAAACAAAAAAATCTTTACCTGAAAACATCTATCTGAAGGCCTGTTTTGCCCATTTTTCCCAGAGCACAGAGTGAGTGCCTAATTTCTGATATGACCCTGAATTCCTTTAAGGGGGTGCTGAAGTTCAGCAGCGTAGTAGCC
>NW_011380788.1:0-553 GCF_000754665.1 Bison bison bison
GCAGATGACACCACCCTTGTGGCAGAAAGTGAAGAGGAACTAAAGAGCCTGTTGATGAAAGTGAAAGAGGAGAGTGAGAAAGTTGGCTTAAAACTCAACATTCAGAAAACTAAGATCATGGCATCTGGTCCCATCACTTCATGGGAAATAGATGGGGAAACAGTGTCAGATTTTATTTTTCTGGGCTCCAAAATCACTTTGATGGTGACTGCAGACATGAAATTAAAAGATGCTTGCTCCTTGGAAGAAAAGCTATGACCAGCCTAGACAGTATACTAAAAAGCATTACTTTGCCAACAAAGGTCTTTCAGGTCACGGCTATGGTTTTTCCAGTAGTCAGGTATGGATGTGAGAGTTCGACTATAAAGAAAGCTGAGTACCAAAGAACTGATGCTTTTGAACTGTGGTCTTGGAGAAGACTCTTGAGGGTCCCTTGGACTACAAGGAGATCCAACCAGTTCATCCTAAAGGAAATCAGTCCTGTATATTCATTGGAAGGACTGATGTTGAAGCTGAAACTCCACTACTTTGGCCACCTGATGCAAAGAACTGA
>NW_011380789.1:0-534 GCF_000754665.1 Bison bison bison
TCACACAGACCACTCACCCATAGGGTGGCCTGAAGGCAGAGCTCTGTCACCACCGTCCTCACAGGCTGCCCTGGAAGAGAATCTGTGGGTCTGGAGCTGGAAGCTTGTAGAATATCAAGGAAAACTGCTGCGGTAGGAAGAGTGCAAGCCCCAAACAACTTCGTTACAGCCACACAAACAAGATGGCGTCCTAACAGGAAGTCCTTTCCCCAAGGTCATAGAGGAGGAGAGTCTTGGGGGCCAGAGGAGACTTAACTTCCTGTACTTACTGCCCTCTGAGTTTGCTACCAGCATAACATCCAAGGAACTCTTTCCAACAGTACCACCCCTGCAGAGGAGGCCAGCTAGAATCAGCAGGCTTAGGGATCTTGGCCATGGCACCCCACTCCAGTACTCTTGCCTGGAAAATCCCATGGACTGAGGAGCCTGGTAGGCTGCAGTCCATGGGGTCTCTAAGTGTCGGACATGACTGAGCGACTTCACTTTCACTTTTCAGTTTCCTGCATTGGAGAAGGAAATGGCAACCCACTCCAG
>NW_011380790.1:0-521 GCF_000754665.1 Bison bison bison
TATTATTCTATTAAACAAAATAAAGCAATTTTCAGTCTTAGCTACTTCAGTAGGAAAAGAAGAAAAACAAGACTAATTTCTTGGTGGATGGTTGGAGGAGAGATCATGGTACAACATTAACTTGTTTAAAAGGAAAGAAGGTGGGGTGAGCTGATACACTGAACTAGTGTACACAAGGCCAAGTGTTAAATGCTCAATAAGCTTTTCTTCTTTCCTTGAATTGAGAGTGTCAGGTTCTTAGAACTGTACTCTCTCCATAGTCTAACCCCTCCCCACCAAAACAAACAGTAAACAAACAAACTACTCATCTAGGGAGATTACTAATCAGGTGGCTAGCAGGTTAAGGTTATTGATTACATAAATGATTTTGTCCCCCTTTAATTTTCTTCCCAGATTTCCTTTAGTAGCATCCCTCATTATTCTATAACGCCTTTTGAATTTCTCCTTCATTCTTTTTTTTTTTTAATTCTTTTTTTTTTTTTACTTTTAAATTTTATTTTATTTTTAAACTTTACATAATT
>NW_011380790.1:5019-5485 GCF_000754665.1 Bison bison bison
CTACCCTTTTCTTGTCCCTCCCCACTACTAACCTCTAGTTTGTTTTCTGTATCTGTGAGTCTGTTTCTTTTCTATTATATTCTCTAGTTTTAGTTTTTAGATTCCACATATAAAATATATCATATTGTATTTGCCTTTCTCTGTCTTATTTTACTTAGTATAATACCCTCCACATCCATCCATGTTTTTGCAAATGGCAAAATTTCATTCCTTTTTATACTGAGTAGTATTCCATTATATATATATATACACACATATATAAATATTACAGTGCATATGTGTATATATATGTGCATGTATATGTATACGTGTGTGTGTATATATATGTGTGTATATGTATATACATACACACACATACATATATATCATACTATACATTCTCCATTGATCTAGGTTGCTTCCATGTCTTGGCTATTGTAAATTGTGCTATGGTGAACTTTGGGGTGTGTGTATCTTTGTGAATTGG
>NW_011380791.1:0-680 GCF_000754665.1 Bison bison bison
CACCTGCAAGATGCTTTTCATGGGTGTGAGGTTTTGATTGTTCCAATCTTTATGCCATAGTTGAAATAGATTTCTGTCTATAGCTGATATTTAGCAGTAATTTGTGGGGGGTAGGGGCTGGAATGCTCCCTGCCTGTTAGCAGCCAGCTATGTCCAGGCACTTTCCCTGCTACTTACTTTGAGTTTTAAAAGATGGCAAGCATGGGGCTTTCCTCGTAACTCAGACAGTAAAGAATCCACCTGCCAATGCGGGAGACTCAGGTTCGATCCCTGGGTCAGGAAGACCCCCTGGAGGAGGGCATGGCAACCCACTCCAGTATTGTTGCCTGGAGAATCCCACGGACAGAGGAGCCTGGCAGGTTTCAGTCCATAGGGTCGCAGAGTCGGACACGGCTGACTTAGAGTGCACACGCGGACTTTTGTGCAGGTCTCAAGTTTATAAGTTACAGCTACCTGGCCTGAGGGAGATATTGGGCCTCACTCTGCATCTTTTCTTATTTTCATAACCGGATAGTTACTTGAGTTCTGAATGAGCAGCCTTCTCTTTCTCTCACTTTGGAAGGTCTTTGTTGATTTCGCAAGACGAAAACCTTCCCTTTGTTTTCTAGTCCCAGATGAACATGCATTGCTGCATGCTTGCTTCTGGTTAATAGTTTGCTCTTATGATGAATAGATGGCTC
>NW_011380792.1:0-512 GCF_000754665.1 Bison bison bison
CTATTTTGATAATAACTAGAAAGTTAAAGATGAATGTGTTCCCTGGGGAAATCTTACATGTGGAATTAAGGATTCATCTACAAGAATGACAACACAGTGGTATTAATAAGAGTGAAAAACTGAAAATCATCTAAATGCCTTCATAGGAGAGCAAATAAATAATTATGGCATAGTCATAGAATGAACAGTGGACACCAGTTAGAGTGAATGTTCTAGTACTACATATATCAACAAAGACCTTAATAAATTTGAATAAACTTAATAATGCTGCACTCACAGAAAGTAAGCTGTAGAAAGATACGATTACCTCTGGGGAGGTAAGAAGGAGAATGGGATTAATGAAAGCCTTGACTTATATACCAGGAATATTTCATACAATTTCTTCAAAGAGAAGGAAGACATATTCAACTTCTGTGTTGAGTGCCACATTGATACAAGTAAAATGAACACTCAAAAGTATCCATAGGATTCAGCAACATGGATGTCATTGGTAGTCTAATGAGCAAGTATAC
>NW_011380793.1:0-555 GCF_000754665.1 Bison bison bison
AACCTCTTTCACTACTGACTCTACAGGGCCAAGACGGCACCTGGCACACACGGGTGTGCAATTAGATGATCGTTGAATGAATGAACGATGACGATCCCCAGAAGGCTATGATAACAATAACTGTAACGAACAATAACGGAAGGCTTGCTGTGTGCCGGCACTGGTTTGAGCCTTTCCAGGTCTTAAACACTTTTAGTAGAAGAATGACCACAGGAAAAAGGCACTTGTGCGGAATTTTTATGATAAGAAATATATGCTAGGTGCCCACTATGTGCTAGGCATTACCCTTGGCACTTTTCCTTGTCACCATTCAAGGTACAAGTTATTGGTTGAATTCCATTTCAAGCTGTTGGAGCAGCTGTGACCAGTTCCTTGCAGTGTGTGTGGCCCTGAAATCCACCGGGATCCAGAGTCAATATTGACATCAATAATAGTCCCAAACATCAGGGCAGTTCCCTGTCTTGTTTTGACCTTTTATTTTTTACTTCTCATTGGCCAGACCTGGGTCTCCAGGGGGACCCCAAGCTGCCAGGATACTGGGGCACTGAGTGTCTC
>NW_011380794.1:0-575 GCF_000754665.1 Bison bison bison
CCTGGAGCACTACTCTTTGCTGTAGAAACAACGAATTCTATTTGGACAAGAAATTCTCTATAAAAGATTTATTCATAAGCCTCTGCTCTTACCATGAAATCTACACTTCAGGCTCAGAGAATCTTAAAGCTGAAAAAAGCCTTGAGAAAAGATCTATCCCACCCTGCTCAGCTTTCTAGATTGAGAATCTGAAGTGCAAATGCAGGAGGGTTTTGCCCGTGGTTACATGGCTAGTCAGTGGGAGGAGTGGGATTAAAACCTGGGTCTTTGATCCTTAGTCCTGGAGTCTTTTCATTAAATTAATGGTGATTCTCTTCCTCTTACAAAGGAATACACCATGGTTGTTATGAATACAGACTCGAGGGCTACAGTACATCAGTTGGGCTCCTATTCTGTCCACTTGCTGATGTGTGATTTAGGACAAATCACTAGACTTTGCTCCTCAGTTTTCTCATTGTAAAATGGGGATAATAATAGTGATTATTTTATAGGATTCTTGTTAAGAATAAATACCTCAAATAATGTAGAGTGTTTAGGGAGGGGTCTGGTACATAGTAAGCTGTCAAGAGTGTTTG
>NW_011380795.1:0-586 GCF_000754665.1 Bison bison bison
AAGCCCATGCACCACAACTACTGAACCTGCATGCTGCAACTACTGAGGCTCATGCACATAGAGCCTTGCTCTGCAGTAAGAGAAGCCACTGTAATGAAAAACTCATGCACCACAATGGAAAGTAGCCCCTGCTTGCTGCAGCTAGAGAAAGCCCAAGTGCAGCAACAAAGACCCAATGCAGCCAAAACATAATAAATTAAATAAATAAATAATTTTTAAAAGTCCCAAATCTATTTCTCATTCTTTCTTTTATCCATGTATTGTTTGAGCCCTTTTCTGTGCCAGGCACTGCCTGCCCATTCACATCTCAATCTCAGTACTGTTTTTACATTTCTGATTTCCAGGACATAGTTCTTTCCACTTAATTAAAATATCAGAAATATACTTTTCATTCAATCATAATTTATTAAGCATCTACTGTGTTACAGGCCCTGGAGATATAAAAAGCAATAAGACAGATACAGGCTTCATATTGTTATGTAGCAGATAGTTTAGTGGGAGGAAACAAGGAGAGTGTGATAAGTAGTGAAGGGGAGATTACAGCACTGAGTAAGAGGACTTAACCCAGTTGCCAGTGAAGTCTTCC
>NW_011380796.1:0-985 GCF_000754665.1 Bison bison bison
CTGGGCAGGAGGATCCCCTGGAGAAGGGCATGGCAGCCCACTCCAGTATTCTTGCCTGGAGAATTCCATGGACAGAGGAGTCTGGCAGTCCATGGCGTCACAAAGAGTCAGACATGACTGAGTGATTAACACAGACACACCTCAAATGCTACCTACCATCCCACCAACTCCCTGCTGGTAGTGGTTTCTGTGCGTACCTTCATACTTTTGCTTTATATGTAGGCATCCCTCGACAACATGTAATACTATTTCTAACAAAAGGCCAGCTTAGCTATTTGCGGTAAAGTGTTCTTACATAACCACAGTACACTTATTGAAATTAGGAGACTTACCTTGATGTACTATTATCTCCCATACAGTTCATATTCATATTTAACCAACTGTTTCACTAATGTCCTTTATTGAAGTTTTGCCCTCTGATCCAGGGTCCAGTCTAGGATGACACATTGCTTTTAGCTGTTATTAGTTTTCAGTATCCTTTAATCTGGAAATATTCCCTCAACCTGTACTGGACTTTAATCACATTGACATTTTTGAAGTGTACAGGCAGCTATTGTGCAGAATGTCCCTCAGTTTGGTTTTGCATAATCTTTGCTCATAGTTCAGGTTATATATTTTTGGCAGGAATAGCACAAAAGTGATGTGTCCTTCTCAGTGCATCACACAGGACACACATGATGTTATTTTGTCCCATTATTGAGGATGTTAACTGTGATCACTTGGTTAAGATGATGTCTGACAGATTTCTCCATGTTAAAGTTATTCCATTTGTAATTTGTAAGTGATCTGTAAGAAAATACTTCAGTTCAGTTCAGTTCAGTTCAGTCGCTCAGTTGTGTCTGACTCCTTGTGACCCCATGAATTGCATCACGCCAGGCCTCCCTGTCCATCACCAACTCCCAGAGTTCACTCAGACTCACGTCCATCAAGTCAGTGATGCCATCCAGCCATCTCATCCTCTGTCGTCCTCTTCTCCTCCTTCCCC
>NW_011380797.1:0-759 GCF_000754665.1 Bison bison bison
TTCTTGTTTTGGTTTTTCTCTTTCTTGATGATGTGGTCCCTTTTGAATTTTCTACTAAAACAAAATAAAAAGTGGGGTCATCCAAAAGAGGTAAATTGTGTAGAAAATCGATTATTATCTCAATAACAGGAATTCAGGAAACTATTTTCATGGCTTTTGTCCTTCAGTCAATTCTAATATCTAATTGTTCTCCATCAGTCTTCATATCGGAGAAGGCAATGGCACCCCACTCCAGTACTGTTGCCTGGAAAATCCCATGGACGGAGGAGCCTGGTAGGCTGCAGTCCATGAGGTCGCTAAGTGTCAGACACGACTGAGCGACTTCACTTTCACTTTTCACTTTCATGCATTGGAGAAGGAAATGGCAACCCACTCCAGTGTTCTTGCCTGGAGAATCCCAGGGACGGGGGAGCTTGGTGGCTGCCGTCTATGGGGTCACACAGAGTCGGACATGACTGAAGCGACTTAGCAGTAGCAGCAGTCTTCAGATGGACTGGGAAACTCATTTAGTTATGTACCATGTGGTCTTCTGAGCCAGAATAAGCACCAAGGAAATTGCTTAAGAAGAATAATCAGCTAGGGTTTTGCGCCTTTTTCCCCCCTTTAACTCTGTTGGGTTAAATATGTTATATTTCCATAGAATGGGAAGAAAGCACTCACTGAGAGATGGGACATGAACATGTGTTCCCTCTAATCTCTTCATTGTGGTTGAATACATGTGATCTCTGCTTTCCGCAATTGCTGGGCACTTAGATTTCC
>NW_011380798.1:0-554 GCF_000754665.1 Bison bison bison
CATTTATATTAGTTTGTGAGTTAGCCTTTTATTTTTATATCTGATGCCTTTCAGTCCATATTCATGCTATGTGCAAATAGGTCATGTGAGACAACTTTGAAACCAAGAGGAAATAATTAAAAATTGAAGCTTATAAAGAGGAAAGTGGTGGCAGGATAAATTGGGAGACTGGGCTCGACGTATGTACACTGTTGATGCTGTGTGCTCCACTCAGTGCTGTGTGGTGACCTAAATGGACAGGAAGTCCTCCCATACATGTACCCGAGGGGGAATGTGCATACGCTTTGTTGTACAGCAGAAACTAATACAGTTCAAAGCAACTATACTCCAATAAATATTAATTTAAAAATAAAAATTAAAGTTTATAAATAATGTGTATTAAAATTATAAACTTAATTTTGCTCACAACTCAGCTCATTTAATCCAAGATATTAAAATGTAGTGAAGTACTTTTCAATATAGTATAACAAAAATTATAGGGTTTCAATAAGTTATTTTAGATAATTATTGTTCAAAATGTGATTGCTGAAACTTATCAGTGATGCTTGAAAGTG
>NW_011380798.1:4695-5206 GCF_000754665.1 Bison bison bison
GACAAAGACTGGCTGAATGGATACAAAAACAAGACCCCTACATATGTTGTCTACAAGAGACCCACCTCAAAACAGGGGACACATACAGACTGAAAGTGTAGGGCTGGAAAAAGATTTTCCATGCAAATTGGGACCAAAAGAAAGCAGGAGTCACAATACTCGTATCAGATAAATTAGACTTTAAAACAAAGGCTGTGAAAAGAGACAAAGAAGGTCACCACATAATGATCAAAGGATCAATCCAAGAAGAAGATATAACAATTATAAATATATATCCACCCAACATGGGAGCACCGCAGTATGTAAGACAAATCCTAACAAGTGTGAAAGGAGAAATTAACAATAACACAATAATAGTGGGAGACTTTAATACCCCACTCACACTTATGGATAGATCAACTAAACAGAAAATTAACAAGGAAAAAAAAAACATGTATCTATAAAGCTCACTAAAGCAAAGCACAGTAAAATGAGGTATGGCAATAAAAGGCGTTAAATTTATAAAAAAAAA
>NW_011380799.1:0-530 GCF_000754665.1 Bison bison bison
AATTTTAAATCAGATGAACTTGAATGATTATGTGAGCATATTGAGGTAAAGTCCAACATGGGCTTATTTTCTAAGATAGAAGGTCATTTCAAGTACCTTATTTCTAGGATAGCTATAAACTATTTGATTTTTATCCATAAAGAGTTTCCTTTGAAATTTAGTCTTAAATAATTGTGCACTGACTAAAAAAAGTCATGAAGACAACTCATTTTCTGATTCTTTATGGGCTACAACATAAGATGACAATTCTATTCCATTTTGCATTATTTCTTCTAACTCTGGAAGTCAAACATGAACCAAATAATAATGATACTACAGAGCTATTACTATGGTTACTAGTAACAATAATAATGAATTACCAATTAGTTTAATCCAAGTAAACATTGGATCAGAAATAACCAAGATATATTATAAAGTTGAACTTTGGCTTTTGTAAAGATATATTTTGAGTACTGAAAAGTTTTTTAAAAACTCCTAAAATTTTTTATAATTAAAAAATTAAATATTTAAAATACTAGAATATTTTTAAA
>NW_011380800.1:0-751 GCF_000754665.1 Bison bison bison
ACCCCATACGTCTGCAGAGTGGCCAGGGCCAACCACCAGCTCAGCCTGCTCGGGTCACACGCTGCTCTGCTCGACGGTTTGTGAACACTGTGCTGCACAGGAGATGGAAGTCTGGAATCTCCAGGAGCCACACCTGTCTTCCCTCCCATCTCCCCTCCCTCCTGACAGAACTGTTCCCTTCTCTGCTCCACTTCCACCCAAGGGCCTCGGGCTAGAGCACACTTGGGAACTGAGTGGGGGGTACGACACAGTCCTGCTGTGGACTGGGGACCCTCGAGGGTCCTCTGAGGGCCACAGAGGCCTCCGGGTTGGGTCGACCCCCAACCATCACCTCCCAGTCCTCTTGCGGGGTGCAGCCTCCATCTCTCTCCCCCTCCTCACCCGAAGCTCTTTCCTCTGGGAGAAGGTCTCAGAGACAGGTTGACCTGCGGGGAGCGAGCTCCACCCCTGGCAAAGGTCATGAGGAAGGAGGCTTGGCATACGCAAAGGCGGGGATCAAGCCTCAGGAGTCTCCCTGGAAATTCTCGAGCAATCTACCCCCAAAACCAGAGTCTGCCTACTTTCTGCTTTGTGCTTTCACCTACACCTCTGACTTTACGGGGGGCTGTCCCCCACTACCTCTCTGAAAAAAGAGTTAGCTTACAGCTCCAGTTAATAATTCCTGGGTGTGACAGTGTTTCAACCTACAAACTCCTTTGGAAATCCTCTAGCCTGCCTGAATAGGTTTTTCCGGCCACATGTGATTGTTCAG
>NW_011380801.1:0-526 GCF_000754665.1 Bison bison bison
TCTCAACAGATATTGTAAACTTTCCAATAAAACAATTCTCTTTAAAATCTAAAAACAGAAATAGAAATTCATTAAGCCATATCCTCATTTCCTTTGATGGTACTAAGAACAAGAAAACCCATTTACACATCAGTGTTTAGAATTTGGGGCAAACACAATAAGATTATGAAAAAAAATAGAAATAGAAATATGCCATGTTATTTGTAAAAATATGGACAGCAGAAATATTTTTGTAAAAAAACATTTTATTTCTATAAATAGTAATTTTACTTAGAATGTTTTGGCAACATTAATAAAACAATAAATTTTACCTGAAAGAACAAGCAAAGTAGACAAGGAATTCACAAAGGGCAATAACAAAATAGTGATCTTGACAGATATTCAATACATTTGTAAAGAAACAAAGTGTCACTGCCTGAAAAAAATCAGAGGTATCAACAGAAAAAACAGAGGAAGCTCCGTAGAAAGAACTCAAACTCACTATTAACTATATTTTATTGCAGGCACAGAAACTGACTCAAGTTAA
>NW_011380802.1:0-620 GCF_000754665.1 Bison bison bison
GCCAGGGCACAGGCCAGACTGCTCCTGGCTCAGCCCGGACCTCTGCTGTCACTTGAGGACCTCGGTCCCCAGGGTGCATGGGGTCCTATATCCACCCATCTCAGCGATCACAGACTCTGGGAGAGACAGAGTACAGTTTGGGGTCCTGACCACAGTTCACCCTGAACACGTTCTCTTTTTTTGGCTTTATCTACTGGAGTTCTCTGAGATGACTTTTTAAAACCTCAACTGTTGCTTTCAAAAAGACTGTAAAATCATTGTGCTCAACTTTAAGAATAAAATCTTCATTTTCAACCTTAAAGTGAAACTGGAGGGAAGACTAAAAGCAGTCATTTTTTTCAAACTGAAAAACAAACCCACATGTGACCGTGTCACAGAATACAGATCAAATAACCCGTCCCTCCCCAGCCTTCTCCTCCACTACCAGCAGCCCGTCATCGAAAGGCCTGCCCTGGGCTGGCAGGGGCAGGGGAAGAGGGCAGACCAGCTCCTCTGTTTCCAGGCTGCGTCAGCCGCTTGCTCCACCTCCTTCCCAAGTTCACGTGGCACTGAAACAGCCCAGACAAGCTGGGGATTCTGATCAGAAACACAACCGTGGGTACTAAGCAAGGACCCCTGGT
>NW_011380803.1:0-503 GCF_000754665.1 Bison bison bison
CACACAGGCCCACTACAGAGTTCACTAGTGATTTTTATCCCTGACAAATTCAACCTAAAATGGGAAACAGAAACTCTCAAAAACGGAAACAAAGGGGTGTCAGAAAGCCAGTCTCTGACTAACAGTCCAGCCAGATTTACGTACAATACGTACAGAGCTCATACTTGCAAGTACCTAGTTAATTGAAGAAATTATACTGCAAGAGATCTCAACCTAAAATGGCCAAAATGGGATTCTTTTGATATTCCAAAATTGGTATTTTTGCATGCACAATTAAAAAAGGCCAATCATGCTTCCTTGACTGGTATCTAGAAACTTCTAAATGAGGAAATGATAGAGTAACTTCTTCACAGGAAGCCAACAAGAAATTGCTTGAAACTATATCAGAACTAAAAAGGCTGCTAACACTGACTCTGCCAGGTTGCAGGTCTAGTGGAACTGGGAAATCATGTTCGGCATGTTTGCCACTTGGCTTTTGATTTCTGGGCATCACTTTACCATCT
>NW_011380803.1:4567-5154 GCF_000754665.1 Bison bison bison
GGAAGTGGACAAACAGGAGATGGCAAGAGTGAATGTCGACATTCTAGGAATCAGTGAACGAAAATGGACTGGAATGAGTGAATTTAACTCAGATGACCATTATATCTATCACTGAGGGTAAGAATCCCTTAGAAACAATGGAATAGCCCTCATAGTCAACAAAAGAGTTAAAAATGCAGTATTTGGATGCAGTCTCAAGAACAACAGAATGATCTCTGTTTGTTTCCAAGGCAAACCATTCAAAATTACAGTAATCCAAGTCTATGTCCTGACCAGTGATGCTGAGGAAACTGAAGTTGAATGGTTCTATGAAGACCTACAAGACCTTCTACAACAAACAGTCAAAAAATATGTCCTTTTCATTATAGGGGACTGGAATGCAAATGTAGGAACTCAAGAAATACCTGGAGTATTTGGCCTTGGAGTACAGAATGAAGCAGGGCAAAGGCCAATAGAGTTTTGCCAAGAGAATGCACTGGTCATAGCAAACACCTTGTTCCAACAACACAAGAGAAGACTACACATGGACATCACAAGATGGTCAATACTGAAATCAGATTGATTATATTCTTTGCAGTCAAAGATGG
>NW_011380804.1:0-562 GCF_000754665.1 Bison bison bison
GCCTTGTCCCGACCCGACTCTAGAGTTAAGCAAAGGGCAGCGAGCAAATATCTACACTGATTCTAAGTATGCTTATTTGACTTTACACGCTCATTCTGCAATATGGAAAGAAAGACAGTGTAAAAGGACAACAGGAGAACCTATTAAGCCTTTCAGAGAGGTGCAGAGACTTTTGACTACTATATATTGTCCTAAAGGAGTAGCTGTTATGCATTGCAAAGTGCACAGCAGGAATGGGAGTAAAGTAGCTGAAGGTAATCAGCTGGCTGACTGTCAAGCAAGAAAAGCGGCACTTTAGGAAACCCCTTCACTGCAGATGCCTTTGATCTGGACAGGTCCCGTGTAGCAGGAAAACCCACAATATACTGAGGAAAAATTAGAAAAATATGAGAGAAGAGGAGCAAAGATTACTGATAAAGGATGGCTACAGTCTGAGGATGGACGATTAATAATTCCTGAAAATACTCAATGGAAAATTCTTAAGGGTTTACACCAGAGTTTTCGTTTAGGTGTAGAGAGTACTTCAGGTCAGTTCAGTTCGGTTCAGTCGCTCAGTCGTGTC
>NW_011380805.1:0-665 GCF_000754665.1 Bison bison bison
GGAATTGAGCTGCAGGAGTTGCTTGTATATTTTTGAGATTAATTCTTTGTCAGTTGCTTCATTTGCTATTATTTTCTCCCATTCTGAAGGCTGTACAGAAACAATTCCATTCACCATTGCAACAACAACAAAAAAATACTTAGGAATATATCTACCTAAAGAAACAAAAGATCTATATATAGAAAACTATACAACACTGGTGAAAGGAATCAAAGAGGACACTAATAGATGGAGAAATATACCCTGTTCATGGATTGGAAGAATCAATATAGTGAAAATGAGTATACTACCCAAAGAAATCTCGAGCTAGAACAAATAATTTCACAATTTGTATGGAAATACAAAAAACCTTAAATAGCCAAAGCAATCTTGAGAAAGAAGAATGGAACTAGAGGAATCAACCTGCCTGACTTCAGGCTCTACTACAAAGCCACAGTCATCAAGACAGTATAGTACTGGCACAAAGACAGAAATGTAGATCAATGGAACAAGATAAAAAGCCCAGAGATAAATCCACACACCTATGGACACCTTATCTTTGACAAAGGAGGCAAGAATATACAATGGAGAAAAGACAATCTCTTTAACAAGTGGTGCTGGGAAAACTGGTCAACCACTTAGTAAAAGAATAAAACTAGAACACTTTCTAACACCATACACAAAAA
>NW_011380806.1:0-788 GCF_000754665.1 Bison bison bison
AGGAGGAGAAGGGGATGACAGAGGATGAGATGGTTGGATGGTATCACTGACTCAATGGACATGAGTTTGAGTAAACCCTGGGAATTGGTGATGGACAGGGAGGCCTGGCATGCTGCAGTCCATGGGGTTGCAAAGTGTCAGACACGACTGAGTGACTGAACTGAACTGAAGCTATTTCTTGGGCTTTCCCACCAGTAAGCTTTCTGGCATGTTTTTCCATTGGCCTGGAATTCCCTGCCTGATCTTTCAGCCTGGTGAGATCCTTGTGAAATTTTAGCTTTGAGAAGGCATCCCCGACTCTGCTTGCTAATGCCAATGGCACTTTGAATTTCCACCCTGGCTCTTAAGAACTGTATTAAACTGAGCCATCTTTTCTGCTCTGGCCCCCTGCTTAGACCTGAAATACAAAATCTAGGTTTCGATTCTCTTTGTTTCATTTACCAGGTTATATTGCCTTAATCTTTCTTGTTTTCTATCAGTCTTTTGAGCCAGACTTCCAGGCACTTGAGAGCAACAGTGATGGTTTAATCATCTTACGATCTGTTAGGCCACACACAGGACATGGTGCAGAGTGATGGATGGATGGATTGACGCATGCTCCTGAGTGTGTTTGCTATGGGCCTTGGGGTCAGGGAAGAGAGACTCCGTTATCAAAAGCAGAAGTCCGTTCTCCACACTGATGGGACAGGCTTGACTTGCTCCCACTGTTTTATTCTTCTCCTATGCAAGGTCAAGGCTCCCAAGACCAGGCTGCTTGTACCAAAAACTGCTATGTTCTTTTCTGTGCT
>NW_011380807.1:0-560 GCF_000754665.1 Bison bison bison
CAGGAAAAATTCAAAGATGATACCATTATTCTTTAATACAGTACTATGCTGCTGACCTGGAGAAGGCAATGGCACCCCACTCCAGTACTCTTGCCTGGAAAATCCCATGGATGGAGGAGCCTGGTAGGCTGCAGTCCATGGGGTCGCTAGGAGTCGGACACGACTGAGCGACTTCATTTTGACTTTTCACTTTCATGCATTGGAGGAGGAAATGGCAACCCACTCCATTGTTCTTGCCTGGAGAATCCCATGGACAGAGGAGCCTGGTGGGCTGCCATCTCTGGGGTCACACAGAGTCGGACATGTCTGAAGCAACTTAGCAGCAGCAGCAGCAGCAGCATGTTGCTGACCACAGGGGGCTTCCCTGGTGGCTCAGAGGGTAAGGAATCTACCTGTAATGCAGAAGACCCAGGTTCGACCCCTGCATCAGGAAGATGCCCTGGAGAAAGGAATGACAATCATTCCAGTATTCTTGTCTGGGAAATCCCATGGACAGAGGAGCCTGGTGGGCTACAGTCCATGGGGTCACAAAGAATCAGACACGACTGAGAGAATAACAC
>NW_011380808.1:0-573 GCF_000754665.1 Bison bison bison
TGCCTGGGTTTAGAAACTACTGGATGAATCATGTTATCAGCTGTGAAATCATAAATATTGTTGTCACTATTCTCAGAATCTTTTGACAAACTCTACCCTTATTTATTTCACCTTGAATTAACTTGATACTTCTAGAAATTTCTGTAAACAGAATCAAGACAAAGCCTCCCATGATTGCTCTTGCAGTTTGCTCTGTGAGTGTTCTTGAAGTTTGCTCTGATGTAGCTTGACCACCCTTCATTGCCAGTTCTCTGCTTGCTGATCAGGATGGATGTGCAGGCTGGAGGAAATGGGAAGAACACACATCTCCACCCATCCCAGTTCTAACCTCACATGATTCTGTCCTTGCCCCTTGTGAGAGCCCTGTTCTCCAGGTTTCCTGGCCATTCTGGGATCCCTCAACATATTTTCTTATGTAACATTTTTTCCTTAATGAGTCAGAGTCCATTTCAGGTCCTTGAACTCATAAACCTTGACTTTGTGTTGTTTGTTACCACTCAGCAACTTGATTTTCCAAAAAGAAGATTCATATTCTCACCCTGGAGCTGTGAACTTCCTCCTCATAACAAGAGC
>NW_011380809.1:0-701 GCF_000754665.1 Bison bison bison
CTCTGGGGCCACCTCCCTTCTTCCTTGTACATCATCTACACTTCCTCTAGTTCCTCAGCTCCAACATATTAATTCTTTCATGGAACTTCCCATTTCCTCTGAACTTCTCAGAACGTGTCCTTTAAAATTAAGTCTTCTAAGGGTCTCGAAGCTAAACCTTTAAATTTTCATATTCCCTGGACTAAAACTAAACTGAGCCATAGCCAAAGATTTTCCCAAAGAATCAAATATCCTCACTGTATTTTTTTTTTCTCTGGACTATAGTTGGTTGCCAAAATTGAATTCCAAATTTCTCTCTTATGGGTAAACTTCCGTATAGTTACTAAACAATGACAAACTTGATGCAATTTTAGGTCAAAACCAGAGGACACAGATTTTAAGGACTTATAGGAGAGTGAGGACGCTATGTGCTCTTGGACTTCCCAACTCTCAAATTTCCCTTTTTGTTGTTCACAAAAAGGAGGAGAATGTCTTTGGGATGCTCACCCCAAAACATAGGGGTCATCATAGACACAAAAGTTAGTATAGTCAAAAACTGGACCCTGTGACACAGTGATATCCCACTTGCCTTAGAGTCACTATAGCCACTGTCCTTTTGGCTAGGGCCACCAAGAAAACCCTCATGGGATTCCCTGTAACTTATTATGTACCCCATGAAGTAAAAGCTCTCCTTTATTTTAAATCATACTTAACATTTATCA
>NW_011380810.1:0-680 GCF_000754665.1 Bison bison bison
ATCTCCTACAAATCTCCTGCACTGCAGGTGGATTCTTCACCTCTGAGCCACCAGGGAATAACTAGAGAATTAGCATTCTACTGACCCTAATGAAGTAATGGATAAGGGTGAAATGAAGATCCTCATCAAGTGTCAGTACCACCACAAAGTAGAAAACAAACACTACATATCTCTAATGGAAGCACACAACTTTGTCTCAGGAGTGATTAGCCAATAAACAAATGAATACATAAATAAACTTTAAATTTAACAAGCTGTTTCCTGTAATTATTGAGGATTATTGATGCTAAGTTTCAAGTCTACTAAGTTCATTGTTTTATTCTCCAAAGTGTTGTTTATGATTGTTTTTATTTTAAGTATCATGACTTTAAATTTTAAAACTGAAGTAAAATGGGACAGCTTTTAGAAACCTATACATCACTAAATTGAAAATGTAGTCCAAACCCACAGTACCATCAAAATGTCCATGACAAGCCAGATTTGGTGGCCCATTACACCAAATGGTCAGGGAGAAACTAATCACCATCTTTCTTGAATTCTTCTAAATCATACAAAAAGACAGAAAATGGATCAACCATTTTAACAGGGTCGCCGTCCTTGACACAAAGTCCAGGTAAGAATGTCCCAATAAAGGAATACTTGAGCAAAGATCACTCTCACACAGCCATGTGATTAAATGA
>NW_011380811.1:0-528 GCF_000754665.1 Bison bison bison
TCTGCATGCCCACTGGCCCTGCAATGCTTTTTGTGCACTAAAGCATAGGAGTTAAATGAAACGGTTCATGTAAAATGCCTAGCAAAGGACAGATGCTGTGTTTTCCCTCCCGACGTCTTTTTGTAGCCAGAAGTCCCAATGTTAACTTTCAATAAGAAAAGCTGAATATTAGTCTTTAGAGTCAAAAGAAATTCACAGTATTAGTGACACCTGGTGGAAAACTTGAGTATTACAATGTAGCATTATTTCAGCTATCCTGAATTTTCACATTTAATAAAATTAAGATGAATCTTACAATTACATGAAACAGAAGGTAAAGAAAAAATTAAATATGTGTGTGGATACCTACTTTATTATGCTAGTAATTTTTCAGTCCATAATTATAAAACATATAGGAGGTTAGGAACCTAAGAACCTGAATGCATACTGGTAATAAAAATGTATTCAGCATCCATGTTTATACAGTGATTAAAATAGAAGCATGTAGCATCTTCGCTGTTCTCAACCTCTTCATAGGCGTCATATGCC
>NW_011380812.1:0-589 GCF_000754665.1 Bison bison bison
AACAAGGGCCTTCTGTATAACATAGATAACTCTACTCAGTATCTTATAATAGCTAAAAGGGGAAAGACTCTGAAAAATTGTATATAAATAATACGTGTATAATTTGTTTAACCTTCATAGCTTCATAAGAGACTTTATTTTATAGATGGAATTCTACATATATATAGCTAATACATATGTATATTTGAATCTTTGTACTGTATACCTGAAACTAACACATTGTAAATCAGTTATAGTCTTTAACTTAAAAAAAAAAAAAAGTTCAATCTAAAAAAGAGACAAATAGGCTCTAATTATGCAGCAATGAGGGCTTCACAAATTGTTTTGATATCACTCTCTACAGTACTGTTTTGAAACAAATGTCAATGAATATTTGCATTTTTTATTGAATTTAAGTGTGAGACAATTTCAATTTCATAGCTTGCTACTATGAATTGTGTGTAGGGCATTGACTAAGCCTCCGTATTTTATATTCACTTTAAAGGATCTTATTGGATCTGCCTTCTGACCTTACTTAAATTGATAATTTAAATTCTATTACTTTGAAAGCCAGCAACACATGCATGTTGTAGCTCAAACTTCCATCCAC
>NW_011380813.1:0-535 GCF_000754665.1 Bison bison bison
TGGCTTCCCTGTCCTTTACTATCTCCTGAAGTTTGCTCAAACTCATGTTCACCAAGTTGATGATGCCATCCAAACATCTCATCTTCTGTCACCTCCTTCTTCTCCTCTAATCCCTACAAGCTATATTTATCTTTATGGAAAACAGCAGTTGTCTGTGTATAGTTTAATAGCTTTTGTAGTTAAGGAGGAGATGTTCTGATAGCAGTATATTCACAGGCAATCTTGCTCTTTGTAGAATAGTAAAACATTTATTTTTTTCAGCAAATATATTCTCTACCACTTACTTTACCCAAAGAACTAAGCTAAGCATTTTGGTAGATACAGATTGTCTCAGAAAAAGAATAGATGATTATGGTCTGGTAGGGGAGAAAAGGCATCCTAATACAATGCATAACAGCTATAAACTAAGGGCTTCAAGAGCTCACAAGAGAGTGAGAAATCAATTCCAGCTGAGGAGAAATCCCAAAGCTCAGTGGAAGAAGTGGCCTTGGAATGAAACCTTCAAAAATAAGGATTGTAATTGGCAGATGTGTGA
>NW_011380814.1:0-598 GCF_000754665.1 Bison bison bison
CCCTACATGCTGCTGCTGCTGCTAAGTCGCTTCAGTCGTGTCCAACTCTATCGCGACCCCATAGACGGCAGCCCATGAGGCTCTCCCGTCCCT
Source organism: Bison bison bison (assembly GCF_000754665.1). NCBI lineage: Eukaryota > Metazoa > Chordata > Mammalia > Artiodactyla > Bovidae > Bison > Bison bison. The sequence goes on from NW_011380814.1 coordinate 94, forward strand.
GGGATTCTCCAGGCAAGAACACTGGAGTAGGTTGCCATTTCCTTCTACAATGCAGGAAAGTGAAAAATGAAAGTGAAGTCATTCAGTCGTATCCGACTCTTCGTGACCCCATGGGCTGCAGCCTACCAGGCTCCTCCGTCCATGGGATTTTCCAGGCAAGAGTACTGGAGTGAGGTGCCATTGCCTTCTCCAAAAACCCTACACAGAATACTGCAAAATAAAATTACTAGAGCTAGTCAATGAACATGATAAAGTTGCAGGATATAAAATTAACATACAGAAATCCCTTGCAGTCCTACACAGTACCTATGAGAGAACAGAAAGAGAAATTAAGGAAACAATTCCATTCACCATTGCAATGAAAATAACAAAATACTTAAGAATAAATCTACCTAAAGAAACAAAAGACCTATATACAGAAAACTATAAAACATTGATGAAAGAAATCAAAGATGACACAAATAAATGGAGAAATATACCACATTCATGGATAAGAAGAATAACT
>NW_011380815.1:0-726 GCF_000754665.1 Bison bison bison
CACACACACACACATAAACCAGTTTCACAGTCGCCAGAGCACAAACCTGAGAACAGCAAACACACACACACGCACACACACAAACTAGTTACAACGTCGCCCGGGCACAGGGCTGAGAACAGAAAACACACATCACACACACACACACATAAACCGTTTGCAGAGTTGCCAGGGCACAGGTTTAGAATGGAACACACACACACACACACACCGATTGTACAGTCTCCAGGGCACAGGGCTGAGAATGGCACACACAAACACAGACACACACACAATTACACACAAAAACCAGTTTCACAGTTGCCAGGGCACAGGGCTGAGAATGGCACACACACACACACACACACAAACCTGTTGCACATTCTCCAGGGCACAGAGATGAGAACAGCACACAAAAACACACACCGACACACACATACAAACTTGTTGCCCAGTAGCCAGGGCACAGAGCTGAGAACGGCACACAGACAAACACACAGACACAAACCAGGTTTATAGTCACAAGGGCACAGGGCTTAGAAGAAGACACACACACACAAACACACACACACACACACCGGCTGCACAGTTGCAAGGGCCCAGGGCTGAGAATTGCACACACACACAAATACACTCATACACATAAACTGGTTGCACAGTCACCAGTGCACAGGGCTGAGAACAGCATACACACACAAACTAGTTGCAAAGCTGCCAAGGGCCAGGGCTGAGGACCACACACACACA
>NW_011380816.1:0-569 GCF_000754665.1 Bison bison bison
CACTCATCTCACACACTAGCAAAGTAATGGTCAAAATTCTCCAAGCCAGGCTTCAAGAGTACGTGAACCATGAACTTCCGGATGTTCAAGCTGGATTTAGAAAAGGCAGAAGAACCAGAGATCAAATTTCCAACATCCGCTGGATCATCAAAAAAGCAAGAGAGTTTCAGAAAATCATCTACTTCTGCTTTATTGACTACGCCAAGGCCTTTGACAATGTGGATCACAACAAATTGTGGAAAAATTTTCAAGAGATGGGAATACCAGACCACTTGACTTGCCTTTTGAGAAATCTGTATGCAGGTCAGGAAGCAACAGTTAGAACTGGACATGGAATAACAGACTGGTTCCAAATAGGGAAAGGAGTATGTCAAGGCTGTATATTGTCACCCTACTTATTTGACTTATATGCAGAGTACATCAAGAGAAACGCTGGGCTGGATGAAGCACAGGCTGGAATCAAGATTGCCAGGAGAAATATCAATAACCTCAGATATACAGATGACACCACCCTCATGGCAGAAAGTGAATAAGAACTAAAGAGCCTCTTGATGAAAATAAAAGAGGAC
>NW_011380817.1:0-664 GCF_000754665.1 Bison bison bison
TGGAAAGAGGCTGAGAGATGCGTCAAGGCCTGCATCTGGTGGTTGGTACCCAACAACCATGATTGTGTGCTTGTAAGAAGCCCTGGGAAGGGCACCCAAGATGCTGGAGGCGACACGACATTTGAGGTTTCTTGCTGTTTCTGCCTTACGGGATGGTTCGCGTGGGGCATGCTCAGCGCACCATCCTGGGTCTCAGGTGCTGCCAGCCTCCTCCCTGTCATTGTAGCATGCCACAGGACATGCAGGTTGGATTCCTGGGTCAGGAAGCTCCCCTGGAGGAGGGCATGGCCACCCGCTCCAGTAGTCTTGCCTGGAGAATCCCATGGACAGAGGAAGGCTGGCCGGCTACAGTCCATTTGGTCAGAAAAGAGTTGCACACGACTGAGCGACTAAACAACGACAAAAATATTTTTACTGACCTGCCCCAGTTGGTTACCGCCAAAACTGGGGCAAAGATAAGTTCAATCCGTGGTCGGGGAACTAAAATCCAGCATGCCACACAGCATGGCCGTAATAATATTAATGAATAAAAAATTTAAAGCAGTAAGTTAAAAAAAGGAAATGTGAGTGTCCTTTCTCCCACGTGTGTGCATGCGTGCAACACGGTTTTGGCAGGCATGTGCCCGTCTGCACTATTGCACACACGAGGTCGCAGGCGGAGGGG
>NW_011380818.1:0-703 GCF_000754665.1 Bison bison bison
TCCTCATGATGTACTCTGCATGTAAGTTAATAAGCAGGGTGACAATATACAGCCTTGACGTACTCCTTTTCCTATTTGGAACCAGTCTGTTGTTCCACGTCCAGTTCTAACTGTTGCTTCCTGATCTGCATACAAATTTCTCAAGAGGCAGATCAGGTGGTCTGGTATTCCCATCACTTTCAGAATTTCCGACAGTTTATTGTGATCCACACAGTCAAAGGCTTTGGCATAGTCAATAAAGCAGAAATAGATGTTTTTCTGGAACACTCATGCTTTTTCCATGATCCAGCGGATGTTGACAATTTGATCTCTTGTTCCTCTGCCTTTTCGAAAACCAGCTTGAACATCAGGAAGTTCATGGTTCATGTATTGCTGAAGCCTGGCTTGGAGAATTTTGAGCATTCCTTTACTAACATGTGAGAGGAGTGCAATTGTGCGGTAGTTTGGGTATTCTTTGACATTGCTTTCTTTGGGATTGGAATGAAAACGGACCTTTTCCAGTCCTGTGACCACTGTTGAGTTTTCCAAATTTGCTGACATTTTGAGTGCAGCACTTTCACAGCATGATCTTTCAGGATTTGAAATAGCTCAACTGTAATTCCATCACTTCCACTAGCTTTCTTCGTAGTGATGCTTTCTAAGGCCCACTTGACTTCACATTCTGGGATGTCTGGCTCTAGGTCAGTGATCACACCATCGTGAT
>NW_011380819.1:0-686 GCF_000754665.1 Bison bison bison
AAGTAATCCTAATGAAGTATTTCCAATGCTTCCGTTTTACCGCCAGGGCTGCGGTAAAACTTTCCTAACATCCCACAAGGAGTGAGTAGCGGCACTGGGATTCGATCTCAGGTCTTACTGGTTAGGAAGGCTTAACCACCGATAGTGCTTTCTACTGATCTGGGAGGTCCTGGAGAGATGACCCAGAAGGAAGATCCTGGGCGCGGTGCAAGGGCATTATTACTCGGGAAGCTGGGCTGCGGGGCTGCCGGCAGGGCCGGTCCAACCATGGGACCCCAGCGTCTTCTCCTTCCTCTCTGCTCTCCCGGGCTCAGGCCCAGACATTGCCAGAGGGGCGATTCTGGCTGTGCCAGTCGAAAACGACCAGTGCGCCCAGCGAGATGAGAACCAGGCCGCCCAGCCCCAGGCGGAGGACGTTGCCCTGGGTGTAGTCCGAGGCGCCCGAGCCTGCGGGGCCAGCAAAGGAGAGAGGCGGTCAGCGTCCCCGTCAGACCTGCATCTCCGCCCGTCCTCTGGGTGTTTAAGCTCCAGAGCGGAGCTGAGAATGCAACTTCCAGTCTCAACATTGCAGGGGCTGCATGGCGGCAGGGCTTCGACCCCCGGGTCTGAGGGGGGAAGGGCCGGGGGCCTGGACCCCCGGGTCTGAGAGGGGAGGGCGGGGGCCTGGACCCCGGGTCTGAGGCGGG
>NW_011380820.1:0-791 GCF_000754665.1 Bison bison bison
TATTCATGAAGGTGGAGCCCTCATGAGTGATATCAGTGCTTTTATAAAAGAGATCCCACAGTGATCCTTAGTTCCTTCCACCATATGAGGACCCAGAGAAAAGGTGCCAGTTGTCACCAGGAAGAGGGCCTTCACCTGGACATACTGGCACCTTGATGTTGGACCTCTAGCCTCCAGAAACGTGAGAAAGAAATGTCTGTTGTTTATAAGCTACCTAGTCTGTGGTATTTTGTTACAGCATCCTGAATGGACTGACAGGGGGCAAGCAAACCAAGTATACATCAACAGATGAATGGATAAATAAAACGTGCTATATACACACAATGGAATATGATTCGGTCTTATAAAGGAAGGAAATCCTGACACATGCTGCAATATGAATTAACTTTGAAGATACTATGCTAAGTGAAATAGCCAATCACAAAAGGACACATAAATGATTCCACTTATATGAGGGACCTAGAATAATCAAAGTCCAGAGATAGAAACTATCAATAGAATAGTGGTTGTCAGGGGCTCGGGGAGGCGAAGTGGGGAGTTACTGTTTACAGAGTTTCAGTTTGGGAAGAGGAAAAAGTTCTGGAGCCAGATGGTGATGATGACTGCATGACAATGTGAATGTACTTAATGCCAATGAAGTATACCCTCTCAGTTCAGTTCAGTCAGTCAGTCATGTCCAACTCTTTATGACCCCATGGACTGCAGCACGCCAGGCTTCCCTGTCCTTCACCATCTCCCAGAGTTTGCTCAAACTCATGTCCACCGAGTCAGTGATGCCATCCAACCATCTC
>NW_011380821.1:0-747 GCF_000754665.1 Bison bison bison
ATCTCAGATAATTGTTCTGTGAATTTAAAAGTGCTCTTAAGAATAAAGTCTATAAGAAAATTCAGTGTATGAATACTAGGAGTCTCCAAAGAAGAAAATTAAAACAAAGGAATAGAATAAATACCAAAACACATAATTTTAAAAACTTTCTTTAAATTAAAAGATTTTGAAACTACATTTTAAAAGAACATATCATATGTATCTAAGATTATCAACCCAGAATGACCAATATCACAAAATATTCTAATGAAATTGCTAAACTTAAAAAAAATACTTTGGGTTCAGGATGGGGAACATATGTATACCTGTGGTGGATTCATTTTGATATTTGGCAAAACTAATACAATTATGTAAAGTTTAAAAATAAAATAAAATGAGAAAAAAAAATACTTTGGATATCTAGTTGAAACAGTAGTTGAGTTATAAAAGAAAGAAAATTAGATTATCATGAAACATTTCTACACTAGCATTTCTCCAGAAGCAAATGGAGAATATTTTTAAGATATTCAAAGAAAGAAAATACAAGCCTAAGATTATAGACAGTAAAAGTAGCATTCAAGTACAAAGGAATAAAGTGTTACCAACACACAAAAACTTATGAAATATTGTTCCCATGAGAACTTCTTGAGAAATATACCAGAGAAGGAGCTTCAGTCAAGCAAAATGATTAAAGGAACATTTAACATAAGGATTGGTGATAAGTAGTAAGCAAGTAGCTATTTATAGAACTAACACTAAATGAGGTCT
>NW_011380822.1:0-647 GCF_000754665.1 Bison bison bison
GTGCCCATCTGTGCATGAAATGTTCAATTGGTATCTCTAATTTTCTTGAAGAGATCTCTGGTCTTTCCCATTCTATGTTTTTCCTCTATTTCTTTGCATTGATCTCTTAGGAAGGCTTTTTTTAAATCACTCCTTGCTAGTCTTTGGAACTCTGCACTCACATGGATATATCTTTCCTTTTCTCCTTTGCCTTTCTGATTCTGATGATGGCCCTCAATGGACCACACCAATTGGTATTTGTGCCCTTGTACAGTCCCTGCCGCATGAGCTTCTGGCTGGCACCTCCTAGTAGGATGCTATGAAAAGGATACCGTGCCAGTTCCAGACACAGTATTTTTTTTTTTATTCAGCCCTTATATTTTCCCAACTTTATTGCTATGTTATTGACATCTAACACTTTGTAAGTTTAAGGTGTACAATGTGATGATTTAATATATGCATATATTGTGAAATGATTACCATGAAATAAGGCTAGTTAACACAGCCATCACCTCACATAGCTACCTTTTGTGTGTGTGTGGTGAGGACTTTTCAGATTTAATCTTTTAACAAGTTTCATGTATTCTATGTAGTATTGTTAACTATAGTCATCATGCTACACATTAGATAGGCAAGAAATTGTTCATCTTATAACTGGAAGTTTGTAC
>NW_011380823.1:0-517 GCF_000754665.1 Bison bison bison
CCAGGCCTCCCTGTCCATCACCAATTCCCAGAGTTCACTCAGACTCATGTCCATTGAGTCAGTGATGCCATCCAGCCAATGTTTCCCCTTTTCCTCAAACTGTCTCAAGACCATGTCCTCCTATTTCATTGAAGCAAACAACATCAACCTTTCCATCTACCATTTTCAAGAATCTTAAGTACCATCCAAATTTTATCCTACCTTTTCTTAGCGGGGAAAAAAAACAAAAAACTATTCTTCATCCTGTAAGAGTGGAATTGTCATGCTTAGAGGTACACCATGGAAGAATAATGGCTGAGAACAGAATTCTGAGGAGACAGTATGGTAATTGTAGGATAGCTGTGAGGTCACGATACAAGGCAGAAAGAAAAGTTGGGTGATTATTGTACTCTTTCTGGAGTAAAGGAGGCCTGAAGCAATCAAGTGCCTGAAGTAATAAAAAAGAAGGGAAATTTATTAAATCCACTGAAAGAATTTATAAGACCTGATCATAAGATTGGATCCAAAGTGTAAAAAT
>NW_011380824.1:0-622 GCF_000754665.1 Bison bison bison
AGAAAAGGATGGCAAGTGACCACTTGTGAAAAACGATAGTGTGGACGGAGTAAAGATGCTAAGGACAAGGGGAAGAGCCATTGGATATGAGGGTAAGAAGATCAGTGGTGATTTTTAGGAACCACTTGAGGGAGGTGGAAGAGATAGTGAGGGATAAATGAACAATCAAGAGTGAATGCACTGACGGGAGAGTCCTCCACGTGGGCATCGCCCGAGGGCTCATTAGAAACGCAGATTCGCTGGCCCTCACTGACTCAAAGTGTGCCTTCGAATGCAGATGCACTCTGGGTGATTTTCCTGCAAGCGGTGTTGGGGCAGCTGTAGGGTCTTTGTTCAGCGTGACTGGCAGGGAAAGAACGTTGACAGTAGTCTTGTGGTGACAGCACAGTGTCAGGAAGGGTCTCAGAACAGGGGAGATGGGTGCCAGTTTCAGCCCGAAAGGAAGGTATAGGAAGAGGGGAAGATGGTCCAAAGGAGAAAAGAGAGACTTCCCTGGTGGGCCCGTGGTTAAGCATCTGTGAGTCTGCCTTCCAGTGCAGGGGACGCAGGCTCGGTCCTTGATTGGGGACTAAGAGCCCATGGAACCAGGGGTCAGAAGAGAGAAGCTCTTCCTCTGTAGGAA
>NW_011380825.1:0-653 GCF_000754665.1 Bison bison bison
TCCTCTTCTTCCTTTTCATCTGACTCTTCGTCAAACTCTTTCTCAGAGCCTTCTTCATCAAACACTTTTTCAGAGCTGTCATCTTCGAATTCTGATTTTTCAGATTCATTTTCGTCTAACTCTTTTTCCGGAATGTTTTCATTAAATTCCTTGTCAGAGGCATCTTCTTCAAAACCTTTCTCAAGGCCATTTTCTTCTAACTCTTTTTCAGAGCCATCGTCAAACTGCTTTTCTGAGCAGTCTTCAGACTCTTGTTCTGAGTCGTCATCTTCAGAAGCCACCTTTTGGGGGCTGGCCTCCCCCTCAGACTCCTTGCCGGGGCCTTCTTCTTCAGACTCCTTCTCACGGCCGTTCTTGTCAGGATCCGTTTTGAGTTTCTTCTTTTTGGATTCTCTTTCAGGGACAGTCTCTTTTGACTCTTTGTTAGGATTACCCTCTTCACGCTCTTTCTCAGGGCCGCCTTCTCCAGACTCTCTCTCCGGGAAGTCTTCTTCACGCTCTCTTTTGGGACAGCCTTCCTTAGACTCTCTTTCAAGGCAGCTCTCTTCAGATTCTTCTTGGGGACCTTCAGCTTCTTTTTCAGGGCCACCTTCTTTAGCATCTTTTTCAGAAGCAGCTTCTTCAACTTCTCCCCCATCTTCCATTTTTTCAAA
>NW_011380826.1:0-614 GCF_000754665.1 Bison bison bison
CAGTAGCAATATAGACTATTTCACAACATTTTAACATCTACTTAGCAGTCCATTTTTGCATTTTGTCTCCTCTAAGCAAATACACTAGATTAAAACAACAGTGCCCTTAACCCCAAGTTCAGTGCCTGAGTATTTCCAGTATTTATTTTGAGCACATAATAAAGCAGAGGCAATTACTTTTCTTGAAGATTTTATTTCCATTCAGAGCTTAGCAATTACTTTAGCTTCACATTATTCTTTTATAAATGATAACCAAATAGCCTATATAAGTGGTTAAAATCATAAAACTATTGTAAGCCAAGTCGATGGTATATATATAAAGTTAAAATGACAACTATACTGGTACATATTTGTTTTGAACCCTACTAAAATATACCAAAATAACAAGCTTTAGTAAAGAATGAGGTCCTTGGATAGACAGGGGGATAAAGAGTTATATCATCAAAAATTATTAGGGAAACTGTAGGCAAAAAAAATTATTCTACAGTTTTAACCAAGTAAAGGAGGAAAGAAGAGTACAACATCGGAGTGATAACAATTCAGGAAAACTCATTCACCATCCATCACAGACTTGCTCACCACATCAAGAGCACAGCACCAGGCTCTTCAGGCAT
>NW_011380827.1:0-646 GCF_000754665.1 Bison bison bison
TTATTCATGCACTCTCTATATCAGAACTTGAATCTATTTTTCACTTTCACTGTATATCATTGGGGATTTTATTTAAGTCAGAACTGAATAGCCCAGTGGTTTTCCCTACTTTCTTCAAATTTGAGTCTGAATTTTGCAATATGGAGTTCATGATCTGAGCCACAGTCATGCATGTTAGGCAAAATTAACTTCAATTTTAAAACGTCCTTTACTCTAACAATGGTGCCAGCAAGAATATATACAATATAACATATAGCCATTTTAATTTTAATTTACAGAAACATGCAGCCACACACAAGAGTCATATTCCTAGAAGAAAGCTAAAAAAAATAGTGATTCATTAATTAAATTTACTTTTAATTTGCAAATCAATAATAACAGTAATCAATCAAAGTGCAACATGCATTTAAATGATTTGGTACTGCACTGCAGCAGGTATCACCAATTAATAGAAAGGAGAGAGCATTAACAGAATTAATGGGAGAGAAAGAGAAACCAACCTAGCCAAGTTCAAATTTATAACAAAAATCAAGTTTCCCTTAAGATAGCTTCCATAGTAAAAGGAAATTCAATTTACTAAATGTATTTTTGAAATGTGGATTTCAGGAACTCAGAATGTGTATAGGAGAGATAGACTTATCACTGA
>NW_011380828.1:0-696 GCF_000754665.1 Bison bison bison
CCTCCTTTGTCAAAAAAAGGGACCCATAGGTGCATGGGTTTATTTCTGGGCTTTCTATCTTGTTCCATTAGTCTAGATTTCTGTTTTTGTGCCAGTACCATACTGTCTTGATGACTGTAGCTTTGTAGTATAATCTGAAATCAGGGAGGTTGATTCCTCCAGCTCCATTCTTCTTTCTCAAGAATGCTTTGGCTATTCAGGGTCTTTTGTGTTTCCATAAGAATTGTGAATTTTTTTTTGTTGTTGTTGTTCTAGTTCTGGGAAGTGTCATTGGTAATTTAATAGGGATCACATTGAATCTGTAGATTTCATTTGGTAGTATAGTCATTTTCACAATATTAATTCTTCCTATCCAGAAACATAGAATATCTGTCCATATGCTTATGTCATCTTTGATGTCTTTCATTAGTGTCTTATAATATTCTCTGTACAGTTCTTTTGTCTCCTTAGGTAAGGTTATTCCTAGATATTTAATTCTTTTTATTGCAATGGTGAATGGGACTGATTCTTTAATTTCTCTTTCTGATTTTTAATTGTTAGTATATAGAAATGAAAGTGATTTATATGTATTGATTTCATATCCTGCAACTTTGCTAAATTCACTGATTAGCTCTAGTAATTTTCTGATACTATCTTTGGGGTTTAGCTATCTGTTTTACAAATGGTAGTGTATATATGTCAATGCTACTTTCTCAA
>NW_011380829.1:0-522 GCF_000754665.1 Bison bison bison
AGTCGGACACGACTGAGTGACTTCACTTTCATTTTTCACTTTCATGGATTGGAGAAGGAAATGGCAACCCACTCCAGTGTTCTTGCCTGGAGAATCCCAGGGACGGGGGAGCCTTGTGGGCTGCCATCTCTGGGGTCGCACAGAGTCGGACACGACTGAAGTGACTCAGCAGTAGCACACTACCCTAGGATGAGAAGAAGATGACATCAGAAGCAGACAGCTTGCCCAAGATGCTGATCTGACTTTTATGATCATTTATAATGTTTTCTTGATTCCTTGGACCTATGCCTATTAATCAAATTTTTCTATCATGGACACGATTCTATGCTAGTTTAAAACGCAATCCAATTGTTCGGTTGTGGCCAGTTACCTGTGTCTAGTACTTCTGGATTACTTTGGTGGATTTCTGTTCTCTAGGGATACTCACAAGGAAATTTATTTTAGATGAGTGTTCAGTCCTGTTCTATCTTCATGATATTACTAGATGGGATTCTCTCACCTGGCCAGTTAATAATACCTGTT
>NW_011380830.1:0-607 GCF_000754665.1 Bison bison bison
GTGTTGGAGAAGACTCTTCAGAGTCCCTTGGACTGCAAGGAGATCCAACCAGTCTATCCTAAAGGAAATCAGTCCTGAATATTCTTTGCAAGGACTGATGTTGAAGCTGAAACTCCTTGGGCCACCTGATGTGAAGAACTGACTCACAAGACCCTGATGCTGGGAAAGATTGAACGCTGGAGGAGAAGGGGCTGACAGAGGACGTGATGGTTGGATGGCATCACTGACTCAATGGGCATGAGTTTGAGTAAGCTCCAGGAGTTGGTGATGGACAAGGAAGCCTGGTGTGCTGAAGTCCATAGGATCGCAAAGATTCAGACACGACAGAGCAACTGAGCTGAATTGAACTGATATATGTTACAAAAAAATAAATGGACCAAAAAGCAAGGAAGAAATAACACATAAAAGATAATATCACAGAAGCATCCCCAATAAGACTTATGGATCTTATAGCTTAAATATTTAAGATTTCCCATTGATAGAATGTAAAGGAAATGCTTTCTAATTCTTATTAAATCTGGCATAATACTGATGTGAAAATCTCACAAAGCATGAGCAAAGAATCATAGCAGATTCACTTATCCTTCAAAAATAATCTTCAACAAAT
>NW_011380831.1:0-698 GCF_000754665.1 Bison bison bison
GCCAAGCCTCCTGGGGGCAGCCCTGCTCTGCACCCACCAGCCTGGGAGGCCCTCAAGGTCTGAGCGCAGGGGCTCCTGGGGGTCCCCGCCCCGGGGTGCAGCCGTGCTGTCTGCGCTCGGTAGGTCCCTGCAGCTCACGCCAGCTGGCCCCACGTCTGGCCCAGTGGCTGGGGAAGTCCTGAGTGAAAGCAGCTCTGGGTGTTGCCAGAAGCGCGAGCAGAAGCAGCCCTGGATCCGTTTTCAGGAAAGTGACGAGGCTACCGTCTCACCGCCAGTGAGAAGACACGTCAGCCGGTTGGCCCACCCCTGGTCTTTGCTCTGTTTGCGGTTTCGGGGAGTTCTAGAGACACTGCTGTTACTTCCTGAAAGCTCTCACCCACTCCTGCTGAGAGGAGCGCGAGGCTGTGGGCCGGGTGAGTCCTGGGCTCCCGCGGGAGCGTCGGGGTTGGGGGCTGAAGGCAGAAGCGGCTCCTCGGATGAAGGTGGGGGCTCGGTGGAGGGTCCTAACTGGGGTCCTTCACCAAGAGAGACCCCAGGGCCCGCTGGGGAGGGAGCCTGGGAGTTCCAGGGCCGGCGGCGGGAAACAGGTGCCCCGCAGAGGACGTGTGCTTGCTGCTGCTCTGGGGGTGCTGGCGGGTGGGAATAAGGCACTGCCGCCCCGGCCTCTGGGAGCTGGTGGGGCCGGGGGCGTGTGCGTG
>NW_011380832.1:0-639 GCF_000754665.1 Bison bison bison
GTTGTTGTTGTTACTGTTGAGTCACTAAGCCGTGTCTGATTCTTTTGCTATCCTGTGGACTGTAGTCCCCCCAGGCTCCTCTGTCCATGGGACTTCCCAGGCAAAATACTGGAGTGGGTTGCTATTTTCTTCTCCAGGGGATCTTCCGCACCCAGGGACCAAACTCGAACCTGCACTGCCTTCTTGGCAGGCAGATTCTTTACCACTGAGCAATGGGGGAAGCCAATACTGGGGCGCTGAAAGACATCAAGGGCTAAGAGTAAGGGTACTGTTGGAGAACACGGGTGACCAGAGCAAACTAAAACCATGTTTAGATTATGCATGAGTTCAGGTTCCCCCAGACTCTCCCACAAATGCCCATTAGATCAGTTGGTTAATTGAGTTATAACTCTTCACTGGCCCATGGGTTATAGATGGGGTGGCACTACCAGGAACAGAATGCTTTCCTTTAATTCTTGCCTCTTTTCTACCTCCCTCACTAATTAGCATGATTTCCAACCACCTACCTCCCACCACCAAATATCTCACTCAGTTATAGCAAGATAATTGCTGAGAGTCCCTAGCAGTGTCATATGGGGACCCCATAGATGTAGCAAGAACTAAAAGGAGAAAGCCATTAGGTTGTGTGAGATGCTTGGA
>NW_011380833.1:0-569 GCF_000754665.1 Bison bison bison
AACTGTTGCTTCTTGACCTGCATACAGATTTCTCAGGAGGCAGGTCAGGTGGTCTGGTATTCCCATCTCTTGAAGAATTTTCCAGTTTGTTGTGATCCCAACTGGGGATCAAACCCAGGCCCCCGGCAGTGGAAGCATGGAGTCTTAACCATTGGACTGACAGGGAAGTCCCTATCTACTTCATTTTTAGAAGGTTCTTATGGTTATGCTAAATTCATTCGTTGTTTCAGTAAGTAGTCACTGGACAATCAACTGTGTACCAGATATTGTTCTAGGCTGGATATAGACTGATGGATACATGATTCAGGTTCCTGCTCACATAGAGCTTGCCATTTCAGGGGAGGAAATAAGTAAACAACAAACAGTAAATAAGTAATATTAAATAACATTTCTGCCTGTATTCTTCATGGATCTTGAGAATAGAGTTGCTATTCTAGCTCTGGTTTAGTAAATCTGATTCTCATATCATAGTTTCCTGACTGATTCCTACAGTGAACAGGTTTTATATATGTTGTGAATTTGATATGGCTTTATTTGGGAGACTGTATCTGATTTGTGAAATCAGAAAT
>NW_011380834.1:0-853 GCF_000754665.1 Bison bison bison
TCCCCTGGAGGAGAGAATGGCTACCTATTCCAGTATTCTTGCCTGGAGAATTTCATGGACAGAGGTGGGCAACAGTGCAGTGGGTTGCACAGAGTCAGACACAGTACTCTTTAGCTGCTAAGTCATGTCAGACTCTGTGACTCCATGGACTATATGTAGCCTACCAGGCTCCTCTGTTCATGGGATTCTCCAGGCAAGGATATGGAGTGGGTTGCCATGCCCTTCTCCAGAGGATCTTCCTGACCCAGGGATCGAACCTCCATCTCCTGCATTGCAGGCAGATTCTTTACCACTGAGCCACCAGAGAAGCCCAGCAAGCAAGTGCCTTTGCCTTTATTGAAATGCTATAATAAACTTTATCTACCTAAAGGCTTTCTTTTTTTCCTTCTTCTCTTTATTTCAGAAGAGACATCTTCAGAAAGGCCATTCTCTTTCTTAGTGGCTTCTGGACTGTTCTGGAATCTTTTCAGGTTACTCAGCCCTGCCATTTGAGCCTGAAAACTGGAGTCATTCATTCCTTATTTTATTCAGTAAATGTTCATGAGCATCTCTAGGCAGTAGAGGTAGTGATTGAGAAAGACAACGCCTCACCCACGTGGAGCTTCCATTCTAGTGGGAGAGACAGAAAAGTAACAGAGCAATGACCAAATACAGAAGGCAGTGCAGGGTGCAACAGGGTCACATACAAGGAGCACCTACCCCAGACTTGAAGGTGGGGATAGGTAGTCAGGTGGCGCTAGTGGTAAAGAACCTGCCCGCCAATGCTGGAGACATAAGAAACACAGGTTCCGTCCCTGGGTCGGGAAGATCCCCTGAAGTAGGGCATGACAACTCACTCCAGTATTCTTGCCTG
>NW_011380835.1:0-809 GCF_000754665.1 Bison bison bison
GAAGTTAACAATTCACTGATTTTTCTGTTTGTGTGGGATCTCTATCAATGATATTCTCTGGAACTGTCTATAAGATACACTCTGCTCCCAGCCCTCTCTGAAGATGACACTTCACTAGAGTTCTGATTTTTGCATATATCTTAACTCTTAAATTCACATCTTTGTTTCCATCAACTTTTTAAATATGAAGAAGAGGTTGGCTTTTACAGAACTGTCACCCACATTGTCAGGAAGCCTTTGCGCATGATGAGGAAATTGAGTTTAAAAGAAATAAAGTGGTTTCTCCCAGTGATACACAATAGCAGGAGTAGCTCCTGGGGAAAGAAATGGCAACCCACTCCTGTATTCTTGTCTGAAAGAGTCCATGGGAGAGGAGTCCGGTGGGCTACAGTGCATGGGGTCATAAAGAGTCAGACACGACTGCGCACAGCCCAGCCCAGCACAGCAGGGCAACTGGTACCGCTTGCACGGGTCTCTTCCTCATTCAGATTTGTCCCCTGACTTCCCCATTCTCAATGATGCACTGCTGCTGCTGCTGCTAAGTCACTTCAGTCGTGTCCGACTCTGTGCGACCCCAGAGACGGCAGCCCACCAGGCTCTCCCGTCCCGGGGATTCTCCATGCAAGAACACTGGAGTGGGTTGCCATTTCCTTCTCCAATGCATGAAAGTGAAAAGTCAAAGTGAAGTCGCTTCAGTCGTGTCCAACTCTTCATGACCCCATGGACTGCAGCCTACCAGGTTCCTCCATCCATGGGATTTTCCAGGCAAGGGTACTGGAGTGGGGTGCCATTGCCTTCTCCGATATTCC
>NW_011380836.1:0-509 GCF_000754665.1 Bison bison bison
TTTTCCGTGGAGGAGGCTCATTTGATTTCCCTCCTATGAACTGCCTTTCCCAGCCTGGGTAAAAGCGGTATCTGGAGATCTTTCTCAGGGGCTGTTTCCCCAGAGCTTAGGTGGAGCTTGGAGACCCAAATCACATGGGAATGCAAAACCACATTGATAGTTCTATGTTCTGTACTAAAGCTCTAGTTAACTTTGGTCTGTAGGAAAATTCTTGGTTCCTACGGAGACACTTCTGTGTGATAAGTACATATTCAATATAAGGGCACAGGGAGCCTGATTTTCTCTGTGGGGTGTTGAAATGCGTGACCATGCACCTGCTTGGTTAACCATCCTCTTACTCTTCCCTTACCTCTGACACAGGTCTCATTGCTGTATCCCTTGGCAGTTTGGAAAGAAGAAGACCCTTGCCCTTCACCAAAATGTCCTTTGTCCTAGTATGAATGGAAAGGCAATATCTGAGCTGAAGTCAGTAAGGTACCAGTCATACTGACATATTCCCAAAGCCTAAT
>NW_011380837.1:0-649 GCF_000754665.1 Bison bison bison
GTTTGATGAAGGAATCTGTAGTAGGAGTTAATAGTAAGTAATGGATTTATACATGTTTTGATAGTTGGTATATTGATATACATGTTTATATGTATAGTGTATTAGGTATCACTCTAATTTATCTAGCAGAGTATTTCTTTCTGTTCTCTTTGTTAAATTTTGATTGTTAGAGCTTTGAAAATAAGGATTTCCTATGCTTGATAAATCCTTTTGTGTTGAACATCTACGAAAGGGTTTATGTTTTAACCCAAGTTTTCTAAAGCTATAAATTTATAGAATATGGCTATGCTAAATTGTATGTGGAGCAGAATTTTGAAGAATAAAAAAAATCAATAAACAAACACACCATCTTGAAAGAAAAATGACCCAATATGTGCACATTCTTAGAAGCAATTAGATACTTTCATGGTTACTCTAGGGAATGTGTCAGAAACTGTTATACTGGAGTGTAGCTTCCTTTCAAATGTTTATCTGTTTCTTATAAAGTAGAGAGTTTACAGATAAACAGAGCTGAAGGACAAGAGTACTTGAATTCTGCTGAGTTTATGTTTTGGGGAAGCCGACATATGCTTACCCTTAGAGAATGGCCATTCAATACCAGCCTTTACTCATCACCATTAGGTTTCAGGCACTGCAGACATGCCAGGCA
>NW_011380838.1:0-704 GCF_000754665.1 Bison bison bison
ATCAGCTGTTATCCTTATGGGAATCCCCTTGTGTGTTGTTTGTTGTTTTTCCCTTGCTGCTTTTAATATTTGTTCTTTGTGTTTGATCTTTGTTAATTTGATTAATATGTGTCTTCGGGTGTTTCACCTTGGGTTTAATCCTGTTTGGGACTCTCTGGGTTTCTTGGACTTGGGTGACTATTTCCTTCCCCATTTTAGGGAAGTTTTCAACTATTATCTCCTCAAGCATTTTCTCATGGTCTTTCTTTTTGTCTTCTTCTGGGGCTCCTATGATTCGAATGTTGGGGCATTTAACATTGTCCCAGAGGTCTCTGAGATTGTCCTCATTTCATTTTTCTCTTTTCCTCTCTGTTTCATTTATTTCTACCATCCTATCTTCTACTTCACTTATCCTATCTTCTGCCTCCTTTATTCTACTGTTGGTTCCCTCCAGAGTGTTCTTGATCTCATGTATTGCATTATTCATTATATATTGACTCTTTTTTATTTCTTTTAAGTCCTTGTTAAACCTTTCTTGCATCTTCTCAATCCTCATCTCCTGGCTACTTATCTGTAACTCCATTTTGTTTTCAAGATTTTGGATCATTTTCACTACCATCATTCAGAATTCTTTATCAGGTAGATTCCTTATCTCTTCCTCTTTTGTTTGGATTGCTAGGCTTTTATCCTGTTCCTTTACTTGCTGGGTATTTCTCTGCCTCTTC
>NW_011380839.1:0-1775 GCF_000754665.1 Bison bison bison
AGCTGCAAACACTGAAGTTCTCACACTCCAGAGACTGCATGCCATGGTGAGAGTTGGCTTGTCTCAAGGACTATATTACGTGACACAACTATGACCCAACACAGCCAACTAAATAAATTAAGAAGAATCATGTCACAGGTGAAATATTGGTGACAAACTATTGAGTGTGCTTTACCTGGAGAAAATGAAGAAACACTTACATCATGTCACTGCACTGAAACACGGGATGGTGATAAGCTACTGGGTATGTTTGACATGGGGTGCATGAAGAAGACTTGTGGAATGTTCCACAGTTAAATCATCGGATGATGATAATCTACTGACTCTGTTAGACCTGGAGTGGATAGAAGCATGTCACAGAACTGAAACCCAAAGGGTGGTAAATTACAGTGTGTTTAAACAGAGGAGGATGAAGAAACACATAACCTGTCGCAGCATTGAATACTAGATATATTTGACCTGGAGTGGGTTGAACAAGCACTCAAAACAGGTTACAGGACTGAAGTAAACACTAGATGATGATAAACGACTCAGTGTGTTGACCAGAGGAGATGAAGAAGCAACGGAAGCATGTCATGACAGTGAAAGAGTAGATGATGATAAACAGTACTAGTAGTGGCAAGATGCCTGCTCCAGAGTTCAGGTTCAAGATGCAGCATGTTTGCACTAGAATGTGGGTTTAATAAGTTTGTGATGCTTCCCCGAAAATGAAAATTCAGCAGTTACTACGAGCCTACCCTGGATCGTGGGGTTGGAAGGGGCAAAATGAGAGCTCCAGGCTGCAAGCTCAGAACGTACATGATGTGCACTAGAATGTGGGCTCATTGGTGGTTAATGCATGTATTAGATTGCAAGTTCAGAAGTTGTGACATGGATATTATATAGCACCCATGTTATAAAACCTCACACTGGTCATCTATTTTTTACATATAGCACTGTACACATTTAAATGCTATTTTCTCAAATCTTCACCTTCACCTTCTCTCACTGAGTCCAAAAGTCTGTTCTTTAGATATTTGTCTTTTCTCCTGGCCTGCGTATAGGCCATCTTTATAAATTCCACATATATGAATTAATATACAGCTTTGTCTTTCTCTTTCTTAGTTCCTTCACTTTGTGTAATAGGTTTCACACTCTTCCACCGCATTAGAACTGACTCGAATGCATGACTTCTTATTATTGAGTAATATTTCATATGCATATGTAGCAAAATGTCCTTAATCATTCATCTGCTGATGGACCTCTTGGTCACTTCCATGTCCTAGCTATTGTAAACAGTGCTTCAGTAAACACTAGAATACTGTGTTTCTTTCAATTCTAGTTTCCTTGAGGTTCATGCCCAAGAGTGGGATTGCTGGGTCATATGGCACTTCTATTTTCAACTTTCTAAGGAGTTTCCACAAAGTACTCTATAATGGTTGTGCCAGTTTGCATTCCCATCAACAATTTAAAAAGTTTCCCTCTACTCCACAGCCTCTACAGCAATTATATTGTAGACATTTTAATCATGGCCAATCTGACCAGTGTGAAATGATACCTCAATGTGGTTTTGATTTGCACTTCTTTTATGATGAGTATGCTGAGCAGCTTTTCTGTGTCTCTTAGTAATCTGTATATCTTCTTTGGTTTGTTTTTCTGAGTAGTATTTGTAGCTGAGTATTGAGATACTTGAGCAGCTTGCATATTTTGGAGATTAATTTTTTTGTTAGTTTTCCAGTTGCTATTATTTTCTCCCAATTCTGAAGGCGACAGTTCAGTTCAGTTCAGTTTAGTTC
>NW_011380839.1:5342-6563 GCF_000754665.1 Bison bison bison
TTTTAGTTCGCTGATTCCTAGAATGTTGATGTTCACTCTTGCAATCTCTTGTTTGACCGCTTCCAATTTGCCTTGATTCATGGACCTGACATTCCAGGTTCCTATACAATATTGCTCTTTACAGCATTGTAACTTGCTTCTATCACCAGTCACATCCACAACTGGGTATTTTTTTTTTGCTTTTGCTCCTTCCCTTCATTCTTTCTGGAGTTAGTAATCCACTGATCTCTCCAGTAGCATATTGGGCCCCTACTGACCTGGGGAGTTTCTCTTTCATTATCCTATCAGTTTGCCTTTTCATACTGTTCATGGGTTTCTCAAAGAAAGAATACTGAAGTGGTTTGCCTTTCCCTTTTCCAGTGGACCACATTCTGTCAAACCTCTCCACCATGACCCGTCCATCTTGGGCGGCCCCATGGGCATGGCACACAGCACCGGCAGTTGCAATGGCGCACAGAGCATGGCGGAGAGTGTACCCCACGTCCGAGGTCAGGGACAGCAGCCGAGAGTGCCAGGTTGCGAAGGTGCAGGGATAGCTGAGAGGAGCTACCCCATGTCCAAGGTCAGGAACGGTGGCCAAGATTGCAAGGCTGCAACAGCACATGAGCAGCCCAGAGGAGCTACCCCATGTCCGAGGTCAGGGCCAGCAGCTGAGAGAGCAAGGCTACAACAGCGCTGGAGCAGCCCATAGGAGCTACCCCACGTCTGAGGTCAGGGGCGATGGCTGGGAGGAGCTACCCCACATCCGAGCTCAGGGGCTGTAGCCGAGAGAAGCTTACCCGTGTCAAAGGTCAGGGGCGCAGCAGGGAGGAGCTAAACCGTGTCAGCGGTCAGGGGCTGTGGCAGACAGTGCAAGGCTGCGACAGCACAAGAGCAGCCAAGAGCAGCTACCCCACACCCAAAGTTGGGGCAGCAGCTGAGATGAGTAACCCCAGGCCCAAGGAGCGGTGGCTGCGTGGGCTCAGGAGGGCCTAGAGGAGCTATTCCACGTTCAATTTCAGGATAGGTGCCATGAGGAGATACCCCTCATCCAAGGTAAGGAGCAATGGCTGCGCTTTGCTGGAGCAGCCGTGAAGAGATACCCCATGACCAAGGTAAGAGAAACCCAAAAAAGATGGTAGGTGTTGCAAGAGGGCATCAGAGGACAGATACACTGAAACCATAATCACATAAAACTGAAGGCTACATATTCACCTTAATTATAGTTTCCTCGTTGTACAC
>NW_011380839.1:10557-11346 GCF_000754665.1 Bison bison bison
TCAAGATTGCCAGGAGAAATGTCAATAACTTCAGATATGCAGATGAAACCACCCTTATGGCAGAAAGTGAAGAGAAACTGAACAATCTCTTAATGAAAATAAAAGAGGAAAGTGAAGAAGAAGGCTTAAAGCTCTACATTATGGAAACTGAAATCATGGCGTCCTGCCCCATCACTTCATGGAAAATATATGCACAAACAGAGGAAATGGTGGCAGACTTTATTTTGGGGAGGTGGGGGGCTACAAAATCACTGCAGATAGTGACTACAGCCATGAAATTAAAAGATGCTTACTCCTCCTAGGGAGCATAAAACAAGACCAGGAGCTAACTGTGGCTCAGATCAGGAAATCCTTATTTCCACATATTGACTTAAATTGAAAAAAGTAAGGAAAACCATTAGACCATTCAGGAATTACCTATATCAAATCCCTTATGATTATACAGTGGAAGTGAGAAATAAATTTAAGGAACTAGGTCTGATAGAGTGCCTGATGAACCATGGATGGAGACAGGTATCAAGATCATCCCCAAGAAAAAGAAATTCAAAAACTCAAAATGGGTGCCTGAGGAAGCCTTACAAATAGCTGTGAAATGAAGAGAAGTGAAAGGCAAAGGAGAGAAGGAAAGATATAGCCATTTGAATACAGAGTTGCAAAGAATAGCAAGGAGAGATAAGAAAGCCTTCCTTAGTGATCAGTGCAAAGAAATAGAGGAAAGTAATAGCATGGGAAAGACTAGAGATCACGTCAAGAAAATTTGAGGTTCCAAGGGAATATTTCATGCAAAGG
>NW_011380840.1:0-622 GCF_000754665.1 Bison bison bison
CTCCTTCTCTACATATATTACTTCCTTTTCTCCATATGCACCTACATGTACAGACTTACTTATCTCTCAATCTCTGCCAATTCATTTAACAATTTATCCGTTATTGTGTGTAAAGCCTGGCTATTCACTGAACAAGTAACAAAAAACAATTCACTGTGTTTTCAGCTGTAGGTTAGGTGAAACTGTATGGTTTTTCTACAAGAAGAATTTTAGACAACCCAATACTCTAGGATTAAATGTGTGTTCTGGGTCATAATTCAATGCCTAATCACTCCCCATTCTCATGGTCATGAACAGTGGCTATAGGATGATAAGTGACCAGCCCCCTAAAACACAGAAGTGAAAACTTTAAGAGAAAGATGAAAAAGTGGAAGTGAAGTCACTCAGTCATGTCCAACTCTTTGCGACCACATGGACTGTAGCCTACCAGGCTCCTCCGTCCATGGGATATTCCAGGCAAGAATAGTGGAGTGGCTAAGAGACACAGATGTATAGAACAGTCTTTTGGACTCTGTGGGAGAGGGAGTGGGGGGATGATTTGGGAGAATGGCATTAAAACATGTATAATATCATATAAGAAACAAGTCGCCAGTCCAGGTTCAATGCAGGATACAGGAGGCTT
>NW_011380841.1:0-624 GCF_000754665.1 Bison bison bison
TGACAGAAGAACAAGGCCAGAGGTTAAGAGAGGATCTCCAAACCTATCTTCCAACAGGAGGACCTGCTCCCTTGAATGTGGGCGCGTGAAACAGCACTTGGGAAGGGAAGAGGTGTGTCATGAATATTGTGCCTGCAGAGGACGAAGTGGTGTGTAGAGAGGATGCGCAGGCACGTCCCAGGACACTGAGCACATGGACACAGTGACTGGACTCTCAGCCCTGCTCTGGGGGTATCGCACTGTCTCCACCGCTGACACAGGGGGAGCAGCTCAAACGTGTCCTGAAGAGTATGGTCACATGACCTGGCCCTGGCCAATCGGTGTGTTCTCTCCCCCCTGGCCACCGTGACTGGCTCAGGACTGGTGCGATGACCAATCGGGGCCCAGGGCCGGGCCTCAGGCGGGAATCAAGGGAAGAGGAGCTGGCCTTCTGCCAGAAGGGGTGGGGCTGGGTGAGGTCAGGCTACAGCAGTGGGAGGGGCGTGAGGTCAGCCTGGGGCGGTTGGTGGCCTTCCTGAGCCCATCAGGGCAGAGCTGCTGGCCTGAGAATGAGGACTCTGCTGAGCCCAGGGGTTGAGAGTGCCGGTTCCTGCTGTGGTCCCGGAGCTCCACCTGAAAGAGGAG
>NW_011380842.1:0-526 GCF_000754665.1 Bison bison bison
CATGGCTTGTTTAAAGCACAAGGAGCTGGGAAATACAAGTCTACCTGTGTGCCTAGGAAGAAAATGAAATGGTTTAGTGGATAAATAGCATTGATTTTACCACAATATTAAGGTAGTCTTTCTTCTTAGAGCACAGCCTACTGTGAGCAAGAGTCCCATAGCAGAAATGAAGTTGCTCTTATAATCAACAAGAGTCCAAAATGCAGTGCCTGGGTGCAACCTCAAAAAAGACAGAATGATCTCAGTTCATTTCCAAGGCAAGCCATTCAACATCACAGTAATCCAAGTCTATGCCCCTACCACCAGTGCCAAAGAAGCTGAAGTTGATCAGTGCTATGAAGACCTAGAAGACCTCCTAGAACTAACACAAAAAAGAGATATTCTATTCATCATTGCAGATAGGAATGCAAAAGTAGGAAGTCATGAGATACCAGGAGTAACAGGCAAGTTTGGCCTTGGAGAACAAATCGAAGCAGGACAAAGGCTAACTGAATTCTGCCAAGAGAATGCATTGGTCATAGCAAAT
>NW_011380843.1:0-985 GCF_000754665.1 Bison bison bison
ACATGTAATAGGCACTTATTAAATGTTGGCTACAATAATAATATTTAAAATTATTATTCTTACTGCTACTACTATACTACTATATTACAATAGTCACAATAATAGTACTATGTGCCAGATATTAGCTTGGATGTATTACATTCTGTTTGTCATCAGATGGTCATAATTCTGTGATGAAGATATTATTAGTCCCATTTTATAGGTGAGAAAATTAAGACTAAGAGGATTCATGACTTGCCAATATTACACAACTAGGAAGTAGCAAAACTATGACTAGAACTAGACCCATCAACACTCTTTCCACTGAAACTTGAGGTGGTACTTCTGGAAGGAGGGTGCCATACTAACCTTGGGAAAAGAGATGAGGCCATGCAAGGGTTAGGAGGCCTGAGTGAATGTATAATAAGTGAATGAGTCAGTGAGTAAGCAAAGGGATGGTTGAATTAAATAGTAGAGCATTAATGTGACCCAGTAAGTTAATGACTGATCAAATAAATTAATAAATGGAAAGAGAACTGGAGAACTCCAAATCAATTGCATTAAATAAAATATTGACTAGCCAAGAAGTAATTTAAAATAAATTCTTTTCATCCCCATCTCTACTCCCACAGGAGACCATGTCTTTGGTTATGACCAGTTTTTTAGGGACAAAATCATGGAGAAGAAACAGGACCACACCTATCGTGTTTTCAAGACTGTGAACCGCTGGGCTGATGCATACCCCTTTGCTGAACACTTCTTTGAGGCATCTGTGGCCTCAAAGGATGTGTCTGTCTGGTGCAGTAATGACTACCTGGGCATGAGCCGGCACCCTCGGGTCTTGCAAGCCACACAGTGAGTAGTAGGGTCTGAGCCATGATGAGCCCACAGGGAGATATCCAGAGAAGAGCCAAAGCCACATATAGAAGGAAAAGGCAGAGCTGATGGTGGAAACCTGGGTTCCACCCAACACCCCTTTTGTCTCAAGGTCTTTCAACAAATCTAA
>NW_011380844.1:0-639 GCF_000754665.1 Bison bison bison
TTCCACTTCCTAAAGGAACTTCATTGAAGGGAACAATCCTCTTTTATTAAAAAAATTTTTTTTTATTGAAGTCTAACTGATTTTAAATGTGTTGGTTTCAGGTGTACAGCAAAGTAATTCAGTTAAACATATATATTTCATACATATAATGCATATATATTCTTTTTTCAGATTCTTTCCTCCTATAGGTTATTATATAATATTGAGTGAGTTCCTTGTGGTGTACAGTAAAACCTTGTTGTTTATCTATTTTATATGCAGTACTATGTATATGTTATTCTCAAATTCCTAACTTATCCCTCCCCCCCTCCAAATGCTCACTAGCCCCTTTAATATAAATAAAGTAACCATGACTTTATTTTCTATGTCTGTGAGTCTGTTTTATAAAAATGTTCATTTGTATCATCTTTTTTAGATTTCACATGAGTGATATCATATAATATTTGTCTCTCTCTCTGATTTACCTCCGGAGAAGGCAATGGCACCCCACTCCAGTACTCTTGCCTGGAAAATCCCATGGACGGAGGAGCCTGGTAGGCTGCAGTCCATGGGGTCGCTAAAGAGTCGGACACGACTGAGCGACTTCACTTTCTCTTTTCACCTTCGTGCACTGGAGAAGGAAATGGCAACCCACTCCAG
>NW_011380845.1:0-620 GCF_000754665.1 Bison bison bison
TGAGGACTCTGGCCTGGGAAACAGCCTCTCAGATATCTCTGAGAAACTTCTCCCTAAAGGTAAGGAGGAAGGTCAGTGTATATGTGGTTTTCATGAAGGGGCACATCTGCAATTAAGCACACATTTTGGCAGAAGGTTGCTGGTAGGCACGTGGTGCTTCCATTAATAATGTGTCTGTTTATAATTTTAATGTTTTCCTATATAAGAGAAGATGCAAGTTATTAAGCTCATAAAATCTTCTCCTGAAAATATATATCTGAAGGCCTGTTCTGCCAGTTTGTCCCAGAGCACAGAGTGGCTCATTCCTGATCTCTGCCCTGAACTCATTCCAGGGAGTGTTGAAGGTCAGTGTCTGTAGTGGTTAGTGACTTCATTCTTGTAGAACCAGGTGGAGAGAGGCCATTTCTAGTTATTAAGGCTAAAGATATGTGCCAAGAGAGGCTTTTTTTAAGAAATATTTTTTCTTTTACTCTTCAGTGAAGCTTCAATGTTTGTGTTACATGCAGATATTTGTTCTACATGTTGATCCCGAGATTAGCTTAAGTTTGTAATGTGTGTGTGTTGGGGCGTGGGAGTCATTAGAAGCATTAGAACAAAACAAACACCGAAATATGTTAAAA
>NW_011380846.1:0-682 GCF_000754665.1 Bison bison bison
TCACCTTGACACTTTTGTGGACCTCAGTTGACAGGAAGTCTTCATCTTTTCCTCCTGGTTACCTGAAGTCAGCTGTTCCATAAGTGCTCTAGAGCCTTGTGGCTTCTGAGTCCCTTTAGTCATTTTGAAGACACCCAGTGGTCTGCTCCAGAGCCCCTGAGCACACCTCTATATACCCCTCCCTAGGGTCCACAGCATTATGCTTTAAGAGATAAGCAACTCACTTCCCCAGGCAATGGTGGCCCTGGCTGAGAATTGACATCACAAAGCGCAATCCTGATACCTCTAGGGCAGAATGGGGGGCAACCCAGATGATTTGATGGGGGGGGGGAATGCTTCATTTTTAATGGCCCTTAGGAGCCCTCCAAACTCACCTGTCATCCTCATCTCTCTAAATCAACTCTGTTGTGTCACAAGGTAGGGAGCATGTGTCTCCTCCAACCCTTGACCCACAGCCACAGTATAGAGGCTTTGATTCTGTTCTCTCCCACATTTCACCATTATCTAGATTGTAATATCTTGCCTAAAGTACCTCCATGATAATTAGGCTGTATTGAAGTGTCTGTGGAAATGAGAATCATCCCACTTTCCTCCTACAGTTCAGTTCAGTCTCTCAGTCATGTCTGACTCTTTGAGAGGTGGTCTTAAAGCACTTTCAAGACCATTTAATTCTGGGCCACCT
>NW_011380847.1:0-850 GCF_000754665.1 Bison bison bison
AACAACTCAAGGAACACAAATTTGAGCAAACTCCAGGAGACAGTGAAGAACAGGGGAGCCTGGTATGCTGCAGTCCATGGGGTCACAAGAGTTCGATTTGACTTAGCGACTGAACAACAACAGAACACTTATTTCAGAGACTCTATTTTCTTGTAAATCCTAATGATTAGATCAAGCAATAACAGGTTTTGTAAATACTGTAGCAAAATCTTGGCATGCTTCTACTTCAAGTGAGGGAGGAGTTTTGCTGACACTTGGATGTACTTTTGTATCAATCCCCAACATGATTTCTTCCTGAAGGTTCTTTGGCCTTAGCTGTCTTTTCTAGGTCACACTTGGTTTGCCATTAGCAACAGGAAAATATTTCACTGCTAGTTTTCAACATTTATTAGGTAGACCATTATATAAAAAGAGAAAATTAATAATTACCCAGTAGCTACTGTCTGCCAAGTTACATGTGTTATTTCACTAAATCCCCATATGAGTCCTATGAGATAAATTGTGCTATTATCTTCATGTTACAGATGAAGAAAGCAAGGCATAATGTGATTCAGTTGGGAGTGCAAGATCACATAGCTCATGACTGGGACAGAATTGGAAAACAAGTCAGCCTGACTTTAGAGCCTGTATAATACTGCCAGTGATGTACTTATTTGTCCTAGGAGACTAAAGAAGAAATATCTTATTTCAAATTATTACCAGATTTCTTATCAACTGGAAGACTAAGAATTTAAATCATTTCGTTGCAAAGTGAAGTGAAAGTGAAGTTGCTCAGTCGTGTCCGACTCTTTGCAATCCGTGGACTGTAGCCCACCAAGCTCCTCCATCCATGGGATTCTCCAGGCAAGAA
>NW_011380848.1:0-718 GCF_000754665.1 Bison bison bison
AAGTCTTAGCTAAACTTTTGAAAATATATCTGGCTTTCCTATTAGAAGAGAGAAGAGAAATTATGGCTTGCTTTTTTGTTTGTTTCATTTCTATATTCACATTACATATATTAATAACAGAGATATATGCCCAAACTAATTAAACTACTTCAAGAAGCAGCCAGCAGAGACTTGTTCTAGTTACTAAAGCTGCAAAACAAATTATCCCAAAACCCAATGCACAAAACCGCCACTTTTTATGCTCTCAGATTCCATGAGTTAGGAATTCAGACAGGACATAATAGGAAGGGAGTATCTCTGCTCTAGGATGTCTGAAGTCTGTCGCAATCTCAAAGCTGGAGGCAGAAATTGTATTACAAAAGTTCAGCCAAACACATTAGCTGGGGTTGTTGCCTGAAAATTTCTTCGTATGGTACCCTCATGTAGCTTGGGCTTCCTAATAATATAGATCTGGGTCACAGAAGAGTAAGTATCACAGAAAAGGAGAGCCAGACTGCAGCTGTATCATAAGACACAAAGCATCACGTCTGCTGTACTTTGTTGGACATGCCTGCCCAGGTCTGAAGGGAGAGAAAATAGACTCAGCCTCTTGATAGGATGCAACAAGGTTCAGGAAGAGCATGTGTGACTACAATACTGCTTTGACCTCTTTGAAAAGCACAGTCTATCCTACTTGTTCAGGAATGTGCCTGGCAGATCTTCAGTCCAAAGAAGACAC
>NW_011380849.1:0-723 GCF_000754665.1 Bison bison bison
ATGATACTGTGTATGCAAGGAAAGCTACTTTCTTTGGGGTAGAAACTTGAACAAACAAAACCACAGCATCTAGGATATAGAAAGTCAATTGTAGAAAAAAAAAAAAGAGGATTTTTATTTGTTTTTACCGAGACCTATGCATGCAGTTATTGCAAAACTTCCAAAGTTCCTTTGTCGTGAGATTATGAAATGTTTCAAATGCAAGAGAGTGTTTCTATTGGATTGTCTTTCTATTTGAATAGGACATTGTATCAATAGTCATTCCTCCCATGATTCTAAATTTTAGAGTCTAGAGATATAGGTCAGAATAATAATCACATTTACACAATCCTACATCACTTTTTAAAAAATAGAGCAACCTCAATGAAATACGTCTTCATGAAACAAAAGCAGATGCTTTTGTGTTTTCAAGACTGAGAAGAAATAAGCCTGTTTGATGTTGAACAGGTAGTAATAAACTGCTGTTGTTTTAATCTTTTCATATTCCTTCCTCCTTCCTTCCTTCTTTACTTTTTACTAAAGCATCTGATCCATTCAAGAGGAATGAATTAAAGGTGTCCTTCCCTTAGTGAGATGTTAAATCTTTTGGGATTTAAGGGTGTTTTATAATTTTTCCTTATATGACTTGGATAGTCTGTGAAGTTTAGAAGACTACATTAGTTTTCTGAATTTGCAAAATGACTTAAAACTGGTTTATACCCCCTGGAATTCAAAGGCTATATC
>NW_011380850.1:0-687 GCF_000754665.1 Bison bison bison
CATAGCCTTGACTATACACGCCTTTGATGGCAGAGTGATGTCTTTGTTTTCAACACACTGTCTAGGTTTGTCATAGCTTTCCTGCCAAGTAGCAGTCATCTAATTTCATGGCTGCAGTCACTATCCACAGTGATTTTAGAGCCTAAAAAGAGGAAATATGTCACTGCTTCCACCTTTTCCCCTTATATTTGCCATGAAGGGATAGGACCATATGCCATGATCTTAGTTTTTTAATATTAAATTTTAAGCCAGCTTTTTCACTCTCCTCCTTCATCCTCATCAAGAGCCTCTTTAGTTCCTCTTTGCTTTCTGTCATTAGAGTGGGTATCATCCACATATTTGAGGTTGTTGCTATTGAGAGAGTCATTTCCTAGGCAGGTGGATAAGAAGTCTAGGGGTCCCCAAGGGAGAGAGGGGTCTGGAATTCTCAAGGAGGAAGAAAGGACAAACTTTTTTTTCCTGCTTTACATTCCTTAGGATTATATAACAATAATGTATCCTGCCTGATGACAGTCTCTGGATTAAACCTTCTGGCTAATTGTGTTATCTAAGAAAGTAAATTATGGGAGTAGGTCTGATGAGGTCTTTACAATCTCCAGACATTATTTGGATTCATTGGAGAGTATATAACTTCATTGCTAACACTAGCAAGGGTGTACTCTTTCTGCCCCCTTCTGATGCCTATGT
>NW_011380851.1:0-756 GCF_000754665.1 Bison bison bison
GCAGATGCTTTACCATCTGAGCCACCAGGGAAGCCATATATAAATATGTGCTTTTTGTGTATCTAATGTTTTTTTTTTTTATTTCTTATATTGTATTTTAGAGAGTCTAACCTCTAGCCTAGGTTTTCAATCTTTTCTTTTTGATATTTGTTATCAATTTTATAACTTTTACTCTTCAATATCCATTTCATTTAGGGATTTGATTACTGGCTTGATTGCTCTCTCCCTTTTTGATTCTCCCTTTTTGCCTTGTGATCACCACTGTCTCTCTCCTCTCTTCTTCTCTTTTATATATAACTGTGAATCTCTCTGGGTATTCC
Organism: Bison bison bison; assembly: GCF_000754665.1. Taxonomy (NCBI): domain Eukaryota; kingdom Metazoa; phylum Chordata; class Mammalia; order Artiodactyla; family Bovidae; genus Bison; species Bison bison. The sequence continues at coordinate 321 of NW_011380851.1, forward strand.
TGTCTGTGGAGAGTTGTTTCACCATTAACCTAGGGATTTTTTCTTCTGTGCTGTATGAGTGGAGAAGTCTTGATGCTACTGTAAGAGAAGGACCAAAACTCAGAGGAAGGGGGCTTAACTCCAGAAATTTGGAACAACACAGAACTCCTGACCCAGGGAACATTAACAGACAAGAGCTCACGGAAAATTCTCCACACTACACTGAAATTAAGGTCCACCCAAGAACTAACAAGTTCCAGTGCAAGACACATCACTCTAATTCTCCAGCAAAACAGGAACAGAAACATGAACATTAAAAGATGGGCCGCCCTAAGCCATGCAAACCCATAGACCCCAAAACTAACTACTGGACATTCCATTGCACTCCAGAAAGAAGAGATCCAACTCTACCCATAATATCACAGACACAAGTTCTCCCAACCAGGAAACCTTGACA
>NW_011380852.1:0-587 GCF_000754665.1 Bison bison bison
CACACACACACACACACACGAACAAACGATTGCACAGTCGCCAGGGCTCAGGGTTGAGAATGGCACACAAACACACACATACACTCATAAACCGGTTGCAGTGTAACCAGACCAAAAGGCTGAGAACAGCGCACACACACACACACACATATACACACACACATGAACAAACTAGTTGCATTGTTGCCAGGGGACAGGGCTGAAAACGGCACACACACACACACATACACACACATACACACACAAAACGGTTTCACAGTCACCAGAGCACTGTTTTGAGACCAGCACACAGACACACACACACACACACCCACACACAAACCGGTGCACAGTCGTCAGGGCACAGAGCTTAAAACAGCACATGCACACACACACACACACATACACACCAACCGGTTGCACAGCCGCCAAGGGACAGGACTGAGAACCACAGACACACACACACACACACATATAAACAGAAACCGGTTTCACAGATGACAGGAAACAGGGCTCAGAACAGCACACACATACACACACACACAAAACTGTTGCACTGTTTCCAGGGCACAGGATTGAGAACAGCACACACACAGATTCACACACAC
>NW_011380853.1:0-561 GCF_000754665.1 Bison bison bison
TCATTCAGCACATAATGGTTCACAGCATCAAATCCTGGTCTTCTGACTGAAAAGGCTCTGCCCATCACCTCTGTTTCTGTAGTGAGTGTACTTATGCGTTAGGACTGAGGCCAACACAGGTAAGGGACTCAGCCCAGGTCCTGTGGTCAGCTGATGACTCTGGAACTGGAGATTTGCTCGATGACTTCTGTCTAGCTGACCTGTGCCTATTCTTTGCCCTCCTGTACTAATCCATCCTTGGGGCTTCAAAGAAGTTACTTCTGGTCAAACGAGAATTTGAAAAAAAGACACCAAAAAGTGTGAGGAAATAGGAAGTGATGAGATGTAACCAAAGTTCACTTCTTGATTCCTCATTTCCAGATAGTTTTTCAAATTTTCTACTTAATAGCACATAGGAGACAAGCTTCCCAGGTGGCACTAGTGGTATAGAACCCACCTCCCACTGCAGGTAGACATAGGAAACTCGGGTTTGATCCATGGTTGGGGAAAATCCCCTGGAGAAGGAAATGGCAACCCACCCAGTATTCTTGCCTGGAGAATCCCATGGACAAAGGAGCCTGA
>NW_011380854.1:0-769 GCF_000754665.1 Bison bison bison
ACCTACTACCTGAGCCTGCTTAAACCCAGATCCACCAAGTGGGTGATGTTAACCAATGATCTCATCCTCTGTTTTCTGCTTCTCCTCCTGCTTTCAATCTTTCTCAGCATCAGGGACTTCCCTGGCAGTCCAGAGGTTAAGACTGCAGATTTCCACTGCAGGGGAGGCAAGTTCAAACCCTGGTCAGGGAACTAATTCCACTTGTAGCACAGTGTAGCCAAAAAAGAAGAGAGATTAAATAAAAGAATGTGTGTATGTGTATATATATATATCCACACACAACATGTACATATATACATGTATATCTATAACTGAATCATTTTGCTGTAAAGCAGAAATTAACACAAAATTACAAATGAACTATACTACAGTTAAAAAATAGCATGACTGAGGAAAGAAAAGATTGCTATATTTCATTGTGTGTAAAGGTAATATCCAAAGAAAATTGCTATACACAAACACGGCTGACTACTTAACGGCAGGCTTGCTGAGATACTTAAGGAGACACATACTGAAATGCACCAAGGAAAAAGATTGATTGTTGATTGGATAGAGGGATGGACAAATGGATAGATAGGTGACAAAGAAAGTATTATAAATAGGTTACAAAACCAGACTTCTATGTATGCTGTGCAAAAGAGACCCACCTGAAACCAAGGAGCACATACAGAGTGAAAGTGAAGGGCTGGGAAAAGGTATTTCAGGCAAAATGTGAGCAACAGAAATTAGGAGTAGCAATACTCATATCAGATAAAATAGACTTTGAAAT
>NW_011380855.1:0-618 GCF_000754665.1 Bison bison bison
CTTCAGGTACAGGAACAGCCATCCAGCACAGACAGTTTTGATATGGGCAAGATGAGAAAGAGAAGGGGGATGGTCCCAAGATGGTGGAGGAAAAGGATAGGGAGACCACTTTCTCACCCCCAAATCCATCAAAAGATCGTTTGAATGTTGAGCAACTTCCACAAAATAATTTCTGAACACTGGCAGAGGACACCAGGCACCCAGAAAAGCAGCCCAATCTATTCAAAAGGAGGTAGGACAAAATATAAAAGATGAAAACAGACAAAAGATTTAGGGACAGAGACCCGTCCTGAAAAGGGAGTTGTAAAGGAGAATTTTCCACATTGTAGAAAACCCTTTCATAGGTGTGTCTGTGGGGAGTTTTGGGATCTCAGCGGGCAACATAACAGGATGGGGGGGATACCCTACAGAATATGCGCCTCACCACAACTACAAGCAGAGATGGAGAAGCGGCACAGACACTCTCTTCCACCAGCAGCAGGTGGGGGCTGGACTGGGAGGTACAGGCTGCATCATCGATCCTTATGCTAAGGACCGGGCCTGAATGCCCTGAGGACAATCTGAGGAAGCCAATGTGAGATAGCAACCTAAACCGTGGGATTGCTAGAGAGATGAAAA
>NW_011380856.1:0-506 GCF_000754665.1 Bison bison bison
GGCTGGATGGCATCACTGACTCAATGGACGTGAGTCTCCGTGAACTCCAGGAGTTGGTGATGGACAGGGAGGCCTGGAGTGCTGCGATTCATGGGGTTGCAAAGAGTCCGACACGACTGAGCGACTGATGTGATCTGGTCTGATTCAGGTATGACATACATCAAATCCCTTACGATTATACAGTGGAGCTGACAAGCAGATTCAAGTGACTAGATCTGGTAGACAGAGTGCCTGAACAACTATGGACGTAGGTTCGTAACACTGCACAGAAAGTGATGACCAAAACCATCCCCCAGAGGGGGAAAAAATGCAAGAAGGCAAAGTGGTTGTTTGAGGAGGCCTGACAAATAGCTGAGAAAAGAAGAGAAGCAAAAGGCAAAGGAAAAAGGGAAGGATATAACCAACTTAATGCAGAGTTCCTGAGAATAGCAAGGAGAGATAAAGTCTTTTTAAGTGAATAATACAAAGAACAGAGGAACACAACAGAATGGGAAAGACCAGAGAGA
>NW_011380857.1:0-524 GCF_000754665.1 Bison bison bison
TTTTTTTTTTTTTCTGTATCTGAGGTTTACTGCTTGTTCTGTAGAAGCAGTATAGCAGAGTGGTTAGAGCATCTACTTTGGCATCTGATTGAATTTGCGTCTCCCCTCCACATGGGCAGATCATCTAACCTTTCTAAGCCTCAGTTTTGTGGTTTGTCAGTGGGGATAATGACACTGTACTATCTTCATGGCGTCACTGTGAGAAGTAGACGGGATAATGTGCAGAAAGGGGCTTAGCTAGTGCTGTCAGGTACGCTGCATTCAGCGAATGCTCCGTGAAAGTGTTGCTTTCAATATGTTATATTCTACCACTCGTCTTTAGCGGTCAGTGGATGATAAATATTGGTGGGTAAATATTGGGATCTTACTGCCATGTGTGTAAAGGCCTTAAGTTGGCTGTAACTTTTGAGGTAAGAATGCTTCCTTTGAAGGCTATTTCAAATTTAGTCTTATATATGTAGTTATTTCGGAGAAGGCAATGGCACCCCACTCCAGTACTCTTGCCTGGAAAATCCCATGGACGG
>NW_011380858.1:0-797 GCF_000754665.1 Bison bison bison
CTTGTTCTGTCTCCATGTTCTCTGAGCCCTCACTGGTCTTCTTGCTGTATCTTACTGGTCTCCAGGTTGTGCTGTGCTGTGCTTAGTCACTCAGTTGTGTCTGACTCTTTGCGACCCCATGGACTGTTGCCCGCCAGGCTCCTCTGTCCATAGGGATTTTCCAGGATACTGGAGTGGGCTGCTATGCCCTTCTCCAGAGGATCTTCCCAACCCAGGGATCAGACCCAGGTCTCCCGCATTGCAGGTGGAATCTTTACCATCTGAGCCACCAGGGAAGCCTGGTCTCCAGCTTACTCCAGCCCATTTCCTGATATAACCCTAGGGTTTTGTCCTTTTTTTTTTTTGCTTCTATCATCTAAATTTTGTTCTCTACTTTGTCTGTTGACACTTGGCTCTTCTTTCCTGGGAATTCACAGAAATCTTGGAAAGGCAATGTGTTTTCCAAAATTTATGGAATGGGAGTTGAATAGTCATACAATGGTAAATTGCTCAGCAATAAAAATGAATGAAATGCTGATATATGCAATAGCATGGTTGAATCTCCAAAGTATGTTGAGTGAAATGAGAAAGACACAAAAGATTATACACTGTGATTCCATTTATAAGAAGTTCTATAATAAACAAAACCTATCTATGATGAAAAAATTGTAGCAATCATTGCCAGTGGTGGATAAGTAGCAATTGACTAGGAGAGGCTGCATAAGGAAAGTTACTAGGGTGATAAAAATATTCTACACCTTGTTAGAAGTTTGGTTTACACAGGTCCATGCATTTGTCAAAACTCATTCAGTGGTTTA
>NW_011380858.1:4448-5082 GCF_000754665.1 Bison bison bison
TGCTTTTATGTCCATTACTTTCAGAGGTGGGTCATAGAGGATCCTGCTGTGATTTATGTCGGAGAGTGTTTTGCCTATGTTTTCTTCTAGGAGTTTTATAGTTTCTGGTCTTATGTTTAGGTCTTTAATCCATTTTGTTTATTTTTGTGTATGGAGTTATAAAGTGTTCTAGTTTCATTCTTTTACAAGTGGTTGACCAGTTTTCCCAGCACCACTTGTTAAAGAGACTGTCTTTTCTCGTTGTATATTCTTGCTTCCTTTGTTGAAGATAAGGTGTCCGTAGGTGCATGGATTTATCTCTGGGCTTTCTATTTTGTTCCATTGATCTATATTTCTGTCTTTGTGCCAGTTCCATACTGTCTTGATGACTGTGGCTTTGTAGTAGAGCCTGAAGTTAGGCAGGTTGATTCCTCCAGTTCCATTCTTCTTTCTCAAGATTGCTTTGGCTATTCGAGGCTTTTTGTATTTCCATACAATTTCTGAAATTATTTGTTCTAGTTCTGTGAAAAATACCATTGGTAGCTTGATAGGGATTGCATTGAATCTATGGATTGCTTTGGGTAGTATACTCATTGTCACTATATTGATTCTTCCAATCCATGAACATGGTATATTTCTCTATCTATTTGTGTCT
>NW_011380859.1:0-579 GCF_000754665.1 Bison bison bison
AATTCCCTATAGCCAACTCAGAAATTCTGAGGAAAACAAATGTTCAACAGTTTAAATAAAGGTTTGAATAATAGAAGCTGTAGTGGCAAAATAGAAATTGCCTACTAAAGATGTAACTATTTCAATTGGATAATGCCTCCACCTAAGTAGTATTCTTACCTGGAAAATCCCATAGACATAAGAGTCTGGAGGACTACAGTCCATAGGGACGCAAAGAATCAGACACAACTGAGCGACTAACACGCACACACATAGACAAAAACACACTTTAGCTCTCAGCATCTTGGTTGCTGACCCTTGATACCAGGGGACACAGGTCAGAAGAGGAGGTCACCACTGAGAACTCAGGTCCTTCACAGAAACACTCCAGGGAGAGGGTGGGGATCCTGGAAGATAAATGATTTTGCAGAGAAAGAGACAGGCCCCTCCATAGTAGATCCTGAACTTCTCAGGATGAGGTAAGCCTACCCTCACGAGTGAGTGTCAGAGAGTTTGGGTGAAGGACACTGGCATTCAGACGAATCATGCTATTAGAGGTGAAAACTACCTTGTGAGTGAGGCAGTGTTGGAAATATAATT
>NW_011380860.1:0-785 GCF_000754665.1 Bison bison bison
GGACAGGACTGAGCGACTGAACTGAACTGAACTGACATAACATAAGAAATCCCCACGTAATAGGAATTAAAATCAGTATATGAGTTTTCTCATACAGTGTGATTTACTAGCGAAAAAGCAACCACCACCCCACAACCTGAACTGCTCATGAATCCAGACTGAATGAGGCAGGCAGAATAATGTCTTATTTTAAGCCTCATTCCAAGAGAGAGAGATTTGTATGAATGATGTCTCTGTGAAATGAAGCAGTATATACTGGCCTCTTTATTTCCTAGTACTTATATTTATTAACAAGAGAGATAAGAATGGCATATATTGTAAGCATCTTTTTTAAAAATTCCTCACCCCAAATATCTGGTATTAAACTCTGTAGTTCGTGGCTGAAGGTCATGGAGTATGGTTTATGCTTAATTTACACATGAAGGCAGAGCTGAGGTCTCTATGGAAGGCTATTAAACACTGTAAGCCAAACACAGAGATGGGGATATTGAAAAATATCAGATATTACCAGATATTCGCAACTATCTGGGAAGATGAATGGATGATCTTTATGAAAATGTAACTCCAAACAACTGATCCACTTGAGAAGATAATTCAATTGGGAAAATAAGTAAGATTTGGTTAATTTACATTATTTACTACATATTCATTCAGTTACTTTGATAACTTTTGCCTCCTTAAGATTATTATTTACAATTCTGAAACACCATTCTTTTTTGACATTTAAATATTAAGCCAAATATGCAAAATAATATTTGCAAAATATCTTGCAAGTACAAAAATAA
>NW_011380861.1:0-657 GCF_000754665.1 Bison bison bison
CTCAGATATGCAGATGACACCACCCTTATGGCAGAAAGTGAAGAGGAACTCAAAAGCCTCTTGATGAAAGTGAAAGAGGAGAGTGAAAAAAGTTGGCTTAAAGCTTAACATTCAGAAAACGAAGATCATGGCATCTGGTCCCACCACTTCATGGGAAATAGATGGGGAAACATTGGAAACAGTGTCAGACTTTAATTTTGGGGGCTCCAAAATCACTGCAGATGGTGACTGCAGCCATGAAATTAAAAGATGCTTACTCCTTGGAAGGAAAGTTATGACCAACCTAGATAGCATATTGAAAAGCAGAGACATTACTTTGCCAACAAAGGTCCATGTAGTCAAGGCTATGGTTTTTCCAGTGTTCATATATGGTTGTGAGAGTTGGACTATGAAGAAAGCTGAGTGCTGAAGAATTGATGCTTTTAAACTGTGGCATTGGAGAAGACTCTTTAAAGTCCCTGAACTGCAAGGAGATCCAACCAGTCCATTCTAAAGGAGATCAGTCCTGGGTGTTCTTTGTTAGGAATGCTACTAAGGCTAAAACTCCAGTACTTTGGCCACCTCTTGTGAAGAGTGGACTCATTGGAAAAGACTCTGATGCTGGGAGGGATTGGGGGCAGGAGGAGAAGGGGATGACAGAAGATGAGATGACTGGAT
>NW_011380862.1:0-713 GCF_000754665.1 Bison bison bison
TCCCTGTTCCCGTTTGATATTGGCTAGGTTGTTCAGAGAGTCTGCATGGGTGGGACACAGTCGGAGAGCTGTGTTATAACAATCTTCTGCTTCAGCAACCTAAAAAACAAAACAAACTATTCAAACCCTATACAGAGGAATCAAAGAGCCACCAGTGATATTATTCTAACAATTGCTTAGTTAAGCCTAGTGGCTGGGAATATTCCAGAAACAGGTATTTTTTCTATTCTTCCTCTCAACCGAAACTCCGAAGTCAAACAAAGTATTGAAGTCAAACAAAATATTGAAGTCGGACACTTCAATATTTAATACAGGACAATAAATACAAAAATGACTTTTTAAAAAATCCCACCAGGTGACAAAGAAAAAGTGAATAAAAATCCTTACACTGCCCTTCTCTTTGAGAGCATTGGCTAGGTTGCAGTAAGCATCAGGGAAATGTGGTTGCAGTTCAATAGCTCGCCTGTAGGTGTCTATTGCTAGATCTATCAGTCCTTGCTCATAGTATACACAAGCCAGGTTGCCGTGTACCACTGCATGATTTGGACTCAAGCTTAGGGCACGAAGGTAAGCTGCCACAGCTCTGTAAATAAAACACACACACACAATATAGCTAACCTTTAGTGGATGCTTTATTACAATTCATGCCATACTATACTTAATCTCAAAAATCAATATTGCACCTTTATAAAATGTATTTTTACACTGAAAAC
>NW_011380863.1:0-641 GCF_000754665.1 Bison bison bison
ATACTGCCTGGAGAATCAGGATATAGGAGGCAGCAATAAAGGCCACATCAGAACCCACAATAATGGAGGAAACAATCAGGCTATAAAGACTACTGGGCCTGGGGTCGGCACAAGCCAACTTGGCCACAGCTATGTGCTCACAGTAGGAATGGAGAACCATGTTGGAGCCACAGAAGGGCAGATGACTCACCATCCAGCTCAGTGGAGTCATGAATACAGTCGCTCTGATGGTGATGGTCACAGTCATTTCCAGCATCACTCGAGTTGTGAGAATTCTCTTATAGTGTAGGGGCTTACAGATGGCCACATAGCGGTCAAAAGCCATGGCCAGCAGCAGCCCCGACTCCACAGCTGTGGCTGCATGGACAAGATACATCTGAGTGAAACAAGCATTAAAGCTGATGGTGTTGTCTCCTGAGGAGAAGATGCTCACCATATTGGGCACCACCGAGGAGGCCATCACCATGTCCACGGCAGCCAGAACACACAGGAAGCAGTACATGGGCTCCTGTAGAGTGGAATCCATCCAGATGATAGTCACTATGAGGGTGTTTGCTAACAGGGCTGTGGTATACATGATGCTCAGTGAGACAGCCAGCCAAAGATGTGAAGACTGCAAACCTGGGATACCCACCAGGATG
>NW_011380864.1:0-842 GCF_000754665.1 Bison bison bison
CCATAAGGATGGTGTCATCTGCATATCTGAGGTTATTGATATTTCTCCCAGTAATCTTGATTCCAGCTTTGCTTCATCCAACCCAGCATTTCTCATGATGTACTCTGCATATAAGTTATGCTTTGTTTAGCCCTAGGTCAATTTTTCCCCTATATTTTATAGTATTATAGTTTTAAGTTTTACATTTAAATCTGTGATTCATTGAGTTAATTTTTATATAAGGTATGAGATTTAGATTGAGGTTCACTTTTTGCCTGTGGATGTCCAGTTGCTCCAGCATCATTTTAAAAATAACTATCTTTCCTCCATTGAACTGCCTTTACACCTTGGTCAAACATCAGTTGGGTATTGTATGGGTCCGTTCCTAGTTTGTCTCTTTCCTTATATCAGTTTCTATGTCTATCCCTCTGTCAACAGCATCCAGTTTTTATTGTTACAGATATATAGTAGGATTAATATCAAGTAGAGTGGTTCCCCCACTTATTCTTCCTTTTCAAAGTGTTTTAATTATTCTGGGTCCCATACCTTTCTGTATAAATTTTAGAATAAGCTCATCTATGTCTACAAAAAACCTTTCTCAGATTTGGCTAGGAATTGCATTAAACCTACAGAACAGTTTAGGAAGAACTGACAGCTTTCATGTGTCTTGTCTTCCAATCCATGAATACAATATGTTTCTCCATTTCTGTAGGTCTTTCTCAATTTCATATATCAATGCTTTTTATATTTCAGCATATAGATCTTGTACACATTTTGTTAGATTCATGCCTACATATTTTATTTTCTTTGGAGCAATTGCAAATGTTATTGTGGTTTTAATTTTGATTTCCAGTGTTCACTGC
>NW_011380865.1:0-697 GCF_000754665.1 Bison bison bison
AGGTTTCCATTTTCTCATCAATGATTCGTTTCATTGGTTTTGTCATTTCAGATCACTTTCTTGAACATCGGATCATGGAAGATAGAAATAATGTTACTGAATTTATCCTCTTAGAACTTTCTATGGACAAGAAAGTCCAGATCCTCTGCTTTTTATTTTTCTTATTCTGTTACCTGGCTATTTGGTTGGGGAATTTGATCATTGTGATTTCTATTACATGCAGTCAGCTAATCACCCAGCCCATGTACTTCTTCCTTAACTGCCTTGCCCTCTCAGACCTCTTCTACACCTCCACTGTGACACCCAAACTCATGACTGACTTACCGATGGAGAAAAAGGCCATTTCCTATAAAAACTGCATGACACAGCTTTTCACCACCCACTTCTTTGAGGGGGGATTGAGGTCTTCACCCTCACAGGGATGGCCTGTGACTGCTATGTGGCCGTCAGCAAACCTCTCCACGACGCCATCACCATGAACAGGCAAAAACGTCACTCAATTCTCATAGCGTCGTGTGCAGGGGGACTTCTTCATTCTCTTGGTCTCTTTCTTCTTGCGATTGTTTGACCTTTCTGTGGCCCCCAGTGAAATAGATCACTGTTTCCGTGATGCGTATCTTTTGTGAACTAGCCTGCACTGATACACAAAATTGGACTTTTTTGTCTATTGCCAATTCTGGCTTGATGGGACTGGTGC
>NW_011380866.1:0-607 GCF_000754665.1 Bison bison bison
ATTAAAAACAACTGTCTTTGTCCTGCAAATCTTTACAAAGCCAGAAATTCAGCTCTAGAAGCAATTCGGTGTTCACCTATCCTAACCACTTCAAAAACCTGCCCTATGTATTAATATCTCAAAATACCTGTAGGCATTGTAAAAGACCAAGACACTGGAAATAGAACTGTTCTGCACTTGGAAAAACTTATATGGTAATTACTCTAAACCTCTGATATTAGGCAAAGTACCCCCAAACTCCAGACAAAAAACTTAAGACACTTTCGCAGTGCCTCTGTGATGTAAATTTTCTGTCCCCACCTTCTTTAGGACATGATAGCCAGCTCTTAGAAATGCAAATTCTCGGAAAATGGTTCTCATCAGAAGGCAAAAAAGGAGCTATTTTGAAGCTGGACAAATGAGAAAACATATATATATATCTTAGCACCATGAGAAGGTTAACTTACTCGAGCTGCCAGAAACACAATTTGGATTCACCTGTTCTTTTATAAGCTAGTGAGTTCTGTGTTACTGTACCAAAAATCAGGGCTAAAATTTTAGAACCAAAGCTTTAAGATCTCTTGTTTGCATCTGTATGTTTACATGTGTTTATATATGTGTTAACAAA
>NW_011380867.1:0-591 GCF_000754665.1 Bison bison bison
AAAATTTCCAAATCAGCAAGTTCTGTCTTATTTTTAAATAGTCTTTCTCATATTTATTTATTTATTCATTTAGTTTCCCTTCATATTTTACTATAGGCAGCAAGAAACCAGGAAGCACTTTTGGCTGTTTGGCTGGAATTCTCCTTGGCTAGATAGCTCAATAAATAAGATACAGTTTCTCCTTCCAGGTCATTAGGTACATTTTCTACTTTTCATAAACTGCAGGTGTAGTGGCCTTTCCTCTGCCCACTCTCCAGGCTCTTTCCCCTGCCTCTCTTCTGCCAACCATCCAGGGTGCACCACTGTGATTCCACTTAGAACTTGTTTGCTCAGTGAGATAACGGGGATTGATTCCCTGGCTTCAGTCCTTCTGCTGGCCAGAGTCTATGTACCTTCCCCTAAGACCTTCATGTTTTCGCTATCCAACTTCCATCACCTGGCTAGATCAATTCCGACAGCTCATACTGACAAATGTACTGGCAGGGAACTCTATGTGCACACATGTGTGTGTACACAGTAACATCCCTGAGAGGAAACTTGCACATATGCAGAAATACAAGCTTTCTTCTCCAGGAACATGAATTTTGGTAA
>NW_011380868.1:0-527 GCF_000754665.1 Bison bison bison
CTTCTGTTTAATCCTTACCATTTCTTCCCTTTATTGAACCCATCTTTGCATGAAATATTCCCTTTGTATCTAATTTTCTTGAAGAGAACTCTAGTCTTTCCCATTATGTTGTTTTCTTCTATTTCTTTGAATTGATCTCTGAGGAAGGCTTTCTTATCTCTGTTTGCTATTCTTTTGGATCTCTGCTTTCAGATACATATATCTTTGCTTTGCTTTGCTTTTTGCTTCTCTTTTTTTCACAGCTATTTGTAAGGCCTCCTCAGGCAGCCATTTTACATTTTTGCATTTCGTGTCTACACAGATGGTCTTAGTCCCTGTCTCCTGTACAGTGTCATAAATACCCGTCCATTGGTCATCAGGAACTTTGTCTATTAGATCTAGTCCCTTAAATCTATATTTCACTGTATAATGATAAGGGATTTGACTTGGGTCATACCTGAATGGTCTAGTGGTTTTCCCTACTTTCTTTAATTCAAGTCTGAATTTGGCAAAAAAGGAGTTCATGATCTGAGCTACAGTCAGCTCCC
>NW_011380869.1:0-621 GCF_000754665.1 Bison bison bison
GGCTGCGGTCCAGGCCTGGCTGAGGGACCATGTGAAGCAGCCTGAATACAAACACCTGGACTTAACCCCGTGCCTTCGTGTCTCCCCCTGGGATTGGCCAGGAAGGGGAGCCACCAGGCCTGGCTGAACTTCTGTCTCCAAATGTCTCCTCAGCCTCCCTCCACCCTCTCTTTTAGAGGCCTTCCTGAGCCCCAGCAAACCCAGGCCCTGGTGTGCCCCCTGGCCAACCTGCCTGGGCACCAGGCACCCATTTTATGGGACCCTGAGTGACTCCCTGAGGGAGGGTGGGGAGACCCGCCCTGGCCCAGGGGGGCAGAGAGACACTCCGTTCCCACGTGGCCCTCCAGGACACGGCTCTGACTTCTCTCTTCTGCCAACAGAGCCAGCATCCAGGGGTGAGTGTGGGGGCCCCAGTGGCTTGGCTCCGGGATCCTCCCGCCAGGCCTCCCCCGCCACTCTGGACCTTCTGAGAGCCATGGAAACGAAAGCTGTCCTCGCCTCTTACCTCCAGTTCTGTTATTGGGCCAAATGGAGACCCCGCAGCCCTGGTCATCCAGAGACAGGGGAAGGGGAGGAGGTCGACGGAGGGCTCCGTCTCCCAGGCCTCTGCCAGCCGGGGCA
>NW_011380870.1:0-631 GCF_000754665.1 Bison bison bison
ATGAAACAACAGTTTTCAAGACACTGAACATCAGGCAACAAAAAACAGCAACCAGAGTAGTAGTCAAGGTAAACCCTAGGACTGCCATAGCTTACTACCTGGATAAACTCTGTAGTCCTTGGAGCAAGGAAGGGGAACCCAGGTAGAGTCTGGTGGTCGTCCTGAGTTGAGGACATAAAACTGGGAGTCCAGAGAGACCAGGGTGGCTAAGGATCAGAGGGTAGAACCCCAGGGATGAGAGAGCTGCATTGAGAGCTTCAGATGCTCTAGGGAATCTCTCTTAAACTTTATCTGAGTACCTAGAAAGAAATCAAACTTAAGAGGTGAGGGACTGAACCACCCCTAAATGATGAGGGACAGCAATGCTCAAAATTCACATTTTATATGTTGTGGAATATGGAATACACCAGAGAAATCAGTACCACCACAAATGTAACAAACACATCATCACCTCCCAAAAGTGCACTGTTTGGACTGCTAAATCATGTCCAAAAAGGTTCTCTGGTGTCCCTTTATAATAATCCCTGCCTCTCACTCCTCTCCATACCCTATCCCATCCCCAGAAAATCACTAATCTCATTTTGACATGAGAGATTAATTTGCATTTTCCAGAATTTTATATAAATGGAAT
>NW_011380871.1:0-706 GCF_000754665.1 Bison bison bison
ATCATGCAAAATGCTCTGCTGGATGAAGCACAAGCTGGACTCAAGATTGCCAAGAGAAATATCAATAACCTCAGATATGCAGATGACACCACCCTTATGACAGAAATCGAATAAGAACTAAAGAGCCTCTTGTTGAAAGTGAAAGAGGAGAATCAAAAAGCTGGCTTAAAATTCAACATTCAAAAAATGAAGATCATGGCATCCATTCCCATGATTTCATGCAAATAGATGGGGAAACAATGGAAACAGTGACAGACTTTATTTTCTTGGGCTCCACAATCATTGCAGATGGTGACTACAGTCATGAAATTAAAAGACGCTTGCTCCTTAGAAGAAAAGCTGTGACCAATCTAGACAGAATATTAATAAGCAGAGACATTACTTTGCCAGCAAAGTCCATCTAGTCAAAGCTATGGTTTTTCCAGTAGTCATGTATGGATGAGAGAGTTGGACCATAAATAAAGTTGAGCACTGAAGAATTGATGTTTTTGAATTTTGGTGTTGGAGAAGGCTCTTGAGAGTCCCATGAACTACAAGGAGGTCCAACCAGTCAATCCTTAAGGAAATCAGTCCGAAATATTCATTGGAAGGACTAATGCTGAAGCTGAAGCTCCAATACTTTGGCCACCTGATGGGGAGAACTTACTCACTGGAAAAGACCCTGATGCTGGGAAAGATTGAAGGCAGGAGGAGAAGGGGATGACAG
>NW_011380872.1:0-709 GCF_000754665.1 Bison bison bison
TTGGTCTAGATTTGGGCAAGGAGCCTGTGCTTGGCTCACAGCCTAGGCTCCTGCCTGTTTTCCGCTGATGTCCCAGGGCCCGTTCACCCTGGCCTGGGCTGTCCGGCACCCCTTTCCTTGGCCTCACGCCACCCCCAACACACCACTCCCCACCTCCTGACCATCCCCCTCACTCCCCGCCCCCAAAGAGCTAGTGGGTCCCACAGGTTTACTGCAGCCTGGTCACCATTATGCACCATTGTCTCTGCTGTTATATCGTGTCCCTTCACATCTGCCCCAGCTTGGGCCAAGAGGAGCGTGAGAGGCGATCAAAGGAAGGCGGGAGCGTCCCGGGACCCTTAGCTGTGAGCCCCAGTACTCAGGGAGAAGCCCCCACCCATCATCCCGCGACCTGCCATCCTGATGCTGTGCGCAGCTGGAACCTTGCAACCACCAGTTGTCACGCCAAGTGAAGAGGCCATCCTCTTTAGGGTGGAGGCAGTGCAAGACAGCCAGACCCTGGTGGACGGAGACGTGGCAGGGATCCGGCGGGAGTTCCGGCTGCTTGCAGAAGACATCATGGAAGAAGTGGAGGTTGTGGCAGATGAGGAGCAGAAACAGTGGTCCTCCCAGGAGCTGGAGGAGAAGACGGTGGAGGAGCAGGGCCAGGACAGGCCGGGAGGTCCGAGTGAGCACCAGGCGCTAGATGTCCTGAAGGCACTGGCCGTCC
>NW_011380873.1:0-610 GCF_000754665.1 Bison bison bison
CTTCCAGGGGATCTTCTCGACCCAGGGATTGAACGCATATGTCCTATGTCTCCTACATTGGCAGGCAGGTTCTTTACCACTAGCACCACCTGTGAATCAATGTAAGTGTGTGTTTTGTGAATTAGGTAAGGTTGGTGGATTCAATGACTGACACAGGAATGAATGCCTGCTTAGTGAGCAACTATGCTATGCTAGGGGCTGAGTACCTAACACAGTAACTGTAACCCTCACAGCAATTCTCTGAAGAGATGGGACCCAGTTGAACCCAACTGGAGGGAGAGGATGTATGAGTTTGATGTTGCAGGGCAGGCAGGGAAGGTTCATCAGAATGTATGCAGATGGATCCAGCTTCCAAGACACCAAGACTCAGGTAGCTTGAGTAACCTTGCCTGAGATCACACGGTTAATCATTGGAAGAGCTCCTGTTCAACTCCAGGTTGGCCTGACTCCAGAGCTCTGACTAATATGCAGAAGGGAGAAATAAAGAGAGTGGAAGGTGCCCACATGGCTCATTCATTCCACACCTAAAAAAGAGTGAGCTGCCCCAAGAAACCTAGAGTACCATGCTAAGTCTTCAGTCGTCCAACTCTTCGTGACACCATGGACTGCA
>NW_011380874.1:0-734 GCF_000754665.1 Bison bison bison
CCTGGTGTGACTGGGAAACATCAACTGCATGATTAGTTGAGGCTTATGCTTCAAAGCAAAACCATTCAGTATTTATACTTTGGCAATGAAGAATAAACTAGGTTACTTTCTCCATTGGTCAGACTGTCTTCTAGGATCTGGAAATCTCTCCCCAGGTGTGAATGGAACATCCCCACACGTTCAAAGAGAATGTCAGCTCCTGGGGCCTTGAGGTACCTCTGTCCATGGAGAGATCACCTCTGATTCTGCATCAGCTGGTCCCCACGTTCTCTCACCTGTGCGTCAGGATGACCTGCCTCACAGAACCTCGTTACTAACTGCAAGGCCAGGAGGACCTGAAACCCACTGTGATGTGAGCCATAATAAAATTATTTAAATAGCTTTTCCTATTCATCTACCTATTCATCATCAAGAGGAGCCACAAGTAAATTACACTGGAATCATATACCTCCTGAGTTTCAGGAGAGAATATGTACATAAGCTCATGTAGACAACTTACATTTTCTTCTGGAAGGCTCTAGTAAGCCAGGTCATAAGAATATGGGCAGCAGAGAAGAGCCCAACTGGCTCCTTTCAGTGAAGGGGGCAGAACAAGGGGAGGCACACGTGTGGGAACAAGAGGAGACCTGACTCTTCCACAGTGCCTGGAACTGCTTGGAATCACCAGCCTCAAAATCCTGCCTGGTCTTGGGGCTGGAGTTTCCTTCTAACTTCATGAAAGTCTGAGAAGATGA
>NW_011380875.1:0-545 GCF_000754665.1 Bison bison bison
GACTCATTTGAAAAGCCCCTGATGCTGGGAATGATTGAAGTGGGGAGAAGGGGACGACAGAGGATGAGATGGTTGGATGGCATCACCGACTCAATGGACATGAGTTTGACAAACTCTGCAAGTTGGTGATGGACAGGGAGGCCTGGCGTGCTGCAGTCCATGGGGTCGCAAAGACTTGGACATGACTGAGCAAGTGAACTGAAGTGAACTGATGGTTAAAACAGGTTAGCTAGTGGGAAGCTGCTGTATAACACAGGGAGCTCAGCTTGGTGCTCTATGCTGACCAGAAGGGTGAAATGGAGATCACAGGAGGGACGTTCAAGAGGGAGCAGATTTATGTATACTTCCGGCTGCTTGATGATGTCCTACAGCAGACACTAACACAACATTGTAAAGCAATTATATGCCAATGAAAAATATATATGCATCTCAAAAGGAAAAAAGGCTAAACAGACTGGCCACCCAGTGGTGGAGAATCCATCTGACAGTGCAGGGGCCATGGGCTGGATCCCTGGTCCAGGAATACTCCACATGCTTTGGGGCAA
>NW_011380876.1:0-735 GCF_000754665.1 Bison bison bison
GGTCTTTCCCCGTGAGTCAGTTTTGCGGGTCGGGTGGCCAGAGGATTGGCGTTTCGGCTTCAGCCTCAGTCCTTCTAATGAATATTCAGGACTGATTTCCTCTAGGATGGACGGGTTGGGTCTCCTCGCAGTCCAAGGGACTCTCAAGAGTCTTCTCCAACACCGCAGTCCAAAAGCATCAATTCTTCGGCACTCATCCTTCTTTATACTCCACCTCTCACATCTGTACGTGACCGCTGGAGAAACCGTAGCTTTCACGAGACAGCCCCTCGTCACAGACCTCGTCTCTGCTTTTCGACACGCTGTCCACGTTGGTCATAGCTCTTCTCCCAAGGAGCGAACGTCTTTTCATTTCGCCGGCGCGGCCGGCGTCTGCGGTGCTTTGGGGCAGCCCCCCAAAATGAAGTCTTTCCCGCTTTCCGTTCTTTCCCCGTCTATTTGTCATGAAGTGATGGGACGGGATGCCATGATCTTAGTTGTCTGAATGTTGAGGTTGAAGCCAACGTTTTCACTCTCCTCTTTCACTTTCCTCAAGGGGCTCTTTAGTTCTTCTTCGCTGTCCCCGAGGCAAAGGGGTGAAGATGGATGTGGACCTGTGCCTCGAATCCCACCACCACTTAGTGGAAGTGAGAGAGCTCGCAGATCCGGGCGGGGCGGGGCGGGCCGGCCCGGCTGGGCAAAGCTAGCCCACCAGCCTGGAGGCGGCAGATGCGCTCGAGGCAGCGATGCCTGCCA
>NW_011380877.1:0-540 GCF_000754665.1 Bison bison bison
AATGATACAAAATCTTGAAACCAAATGGAGTTACAGATAAATAGCCTGGAGACAAGGATTGAGAAGATGCAAGAAAGGTTTAACAAGGACCTAGAAGAAATAAAAAAGAATCAATATATAATGAATAATGCAACAAAGGAGATCAAAAGCACTCTGGAGTGAGCCAACAGTAGAATAACGGAGGCAGAAGATAGGATAAGTGAGGTAAAAAATAGAATGGCAGAAATAAATGAAACAGAAAAGAAAAAAGAATTAAAAGAAATAAGGACAAACTCAGGGACCTCTGGGATAATGCTAAATGCTCCAACATTTGAATCATAGGAGTCCCAGAAGAAGAAGACAAAAAGAAAGATCATGAGAAAATACTTGAGGAGATAATAGTTGAGAACTTCCCTAAAATGGGAAAGGAAATAATCACCCAAGTCCAAGAAACCCAGGGAGTCCCAAACAGGATAAATCCAAGGCAAAACACCCCAAGACACATATTAATCAAATTAACAAACATCAAACACAAAGAACAAATATTAAAAGCAGCAAGGG
>NW_011380878.1:0-678 GCF_000754665.1 Bison bison bison
ACCAGGATGGTTTCTGCAGCTGTTGACTCTGTTTTACAGAAGTACATACAGCAAGAAGCCAACTGGCTTGCAATGGGGTTTCTAGCAGGTTTCTGAACCAAGAGGTTCAAGCCTGGGGCGTGCAGTGTTCACCCCTCTAGACGGCCTTAGAAGAGGTGGGAAATTATCCACACCCCCTCTTGCCTGCAGCTGGGCCTCAGGCCCCAGGGATCCCTAGCACCTAACCTGGGACTGGACGCATGAAGGGGAGAAGGGGGCCACCCCTTATCCTGCCTGGTCACAGCCTTGCCAACTGTAGCCTAGCACCTAAGAGCCAGGGAGTTGCCCAGAGCAGAGGAGACTCCTGTCTCTGTCCGGTCACCCCAGGCCCTGCCTGAGGTTCAGTGCACTGGCTATCCTGGTGCCTGTTTTTCCCACTGGAGAAGCACCAAGCTTGTCTCCCTTCCTCATCCTCCCAAAGCAGTCTTCCTTTGGGCCCCTCTGCAGAGTTGCCTGATGTCAGAGGTCTCATCTGTCGGTACCTAACGAGATGCAAAGTCGTGAGGATGGAGATTGGAATTACTGCCAACCTTTTCTGTAGCTTCAGTACATCAATAAAAATACAGTAACAATCTCTGTGCCAACAGGCTCAGCAGACGGATGGCCTGAATATCCAGCTCAACTGGAGCCAAACCCAAT
>NW_011380879.1:0-593 GCF_000754665.1 Bison bison bison
GATTCATGTTGATGTATGGCAAAACCAATACAATATTGTAAAGTAATTAGCCTCTAATTAAAATAAATAAATTTAAATTAAAAAAAAAAACAAATTCCTTACTATTTAAAATTGTCAAGCTTACTGTTTTGGGAGTTCAGTTAGATAAAGAATAGATGTTATAACCCAGTAGCTTAAGGAAAGTGTCTTTTGAAAAACTGACATTTCATGAAATGTTTCTGTTTTGTCTCATAATATACAGAAACTGGAAAATATGTGTTTAATATATACTATACTAAGTCCTTCAGACTATATCCAATTTTTGAAGCAGACCAGAATCTTAAAGATTTGGATGTTTATGATTCTGAGAGCTTACTCTATTTCATTATTACTGGGTATCAAATGAATAAATAATATATTAGTTCCAATGAACTGGGTAACAACTGCCCATAAATGATAATAAAAACAAAATATGTTCTCATGCCAAGAAAAATGAAAAAGGAGAATTTAGTATATTGTAATGTTTCATTTGTATATGAGAAAAAAATGATTTTGTCATCAAAATTCATTTGATAATATTTAACTACCTGTTATGGGTTGAATTGTTCCTCCCC
>NW_011380880.1:0-661 GCF_000754665.1 Bison bison bison
AAAATGGGATGTGTGAGAAGAGACTACTAGGGACAAACCCCTAGTCTATAGTAATACAAATGGAAAAAAAGCTAACTTGCCACCTTGGAGGTCACTTTTACACCAACTCTTTACTCTGAAAATTGGTAATTAAAATGAAAGAAGAACTTTTTCTTTTAGGAAGAACTGTAGTTCATCTTTAGTCCACAAGGGAAAACTTTTTTTCTAGAATTCCATATAATGAATGTAGAGAAATTTAAAAATTAGAAAATCATTCATTCTCCAACCCAAAATGAAATAATTGACTAAAGCAAGTGTCATCAATCATCAAAGCTTTAAGGGAAAATGTGTTAGGGAAAAGGGAACAAACCTGGTGACAAATATCACCACATGATTATTTGCCAAAAAAAAGAAAAGAAAAGAAAGGAACCAAAAGTTTTAAATGGAAAGATCAGATAGGTCACCACTTTATCCAAGTGATCAAACCTTGTATCACTAATAGTACAACTCTGACATAGTCCTTGATGAGATGCAGTAAGTACATAGCATCATCTATTAAGTATTCTTCTCAAGTGTTTAATCTTAATCGAATTAAACCTTCAGACCCAACTTGCAATTTACAGGAAATTTACAAGGGACCAAGGAAAAAGTTAAACACATCATGGAGATAATCAGCAAATCC
>NW_011380881.1:0-595 GCF_000754665.1 Bison bison bison
AGGTGCACACAGAAAGCTACACAGATAGGAAGAACAGAGGGCCTCACTCACAATGTTGTGGGCCATAGAGGGTGGTAAGCTAGCAAGAGGGCCACAACATTGAAGAGGAATGACCTACGTAGGTGCACACGGAGAAAGCGGTTCTCCAAGTCAGCTGAGCCCAGACGTCCTTGTTTTCTGGTTCCCTGAAGGAATGCACAGGCAATGGATCAGGCCAACGTAGAGACTGGTATTGTGAAGCAGTCCAAGGTGATGGGAGAATGCAGAACACATGTGCATTCATGCCGCTGTTCATGGCGAGTGCTGCAGGTCGATCCATGTCACTAACAAATGTCAAGATTTTGTAACCTTTGAGGATAAGTCACAGAGTTAGATGGAGAAAGCAATGGCACCCAATTCCAGTACTCTTGGCTGGGAATTCCCATGGATGGAGGAGCCTGTTAGGCTGCAGTCCTTGGGGTCACGAAGAGTCCGACATGACTGAGCAACTTCTCTTTCAGTTTTCACTTTCATGCATTGGAGAAGAAAATGGAAACCCACTCCAGTGTTCTTGCCTGGAGAATTCCAGGAACTGAGGAGCCTGGTGGGCTGCCGT
>NW_011380882.1:0-1045 GCF_000754665.1 Bison bison bison
TGCATCTGAGGAGGAGCAGCTCCAAGGCCTCTAAGTCAGGAATGACCAGAGACAGTACACCAGAGCAACCTTGGCAGACAGTTATTGTAAATGTGGATGATCCCGAAAATAAATGAGACTTGGGAGTCACACACACGTACACACAGACACACATACACATACACAAACACACACTAACTCCTTTGCTTTTGGACACGATTTGTTTCAATGACTGCAATTCCGACCATGTAAGCAATGACATGCCACTACTCGGCATACACAGGTCTGGAGAAGAGAAGGGATCAGAAACAGCCCCTTTTGGGGAATGCAGACCACCTCAGATACAGAACACCACAAGGAACCCAGAGCCATGAGCGTGCCTGATGGTATGGCAGGGCCTGAGGACATCAGTGGTGGCTGGGCAAGCAGAAGTGCCCAGCATCCTTGATGATGCCTGTTCCAGTGTCCTTCACCCCAGACTAGGGCTGATGTTCCTGGCTCTTCTTGGCTTAGCATGTGGCCGATATGGCTCCTTGACTTAAAGCAGATTATGAACCCCTTAAGTTTCTGTCATGATCAGCGACCAAGATAAAGACTTTCTCAGCTACATGATCGACTTGAAGTTCAGTGAGGGAGACTGAAGACGGGTGGGTATGGGACTTGGTGTGGAGTGAGACAATCATGTTATCCATGTTCCTACAATGTGAGTGTTTGCAGAGGCTTCGTGGAAGCTGTTAATGGGAGGCAAGCTGAGGTCCCTAGAAGCTTGCACCTTTCTCTTCTCCCTATCCTAGGATGTACAGGTGCGAGCCATCCCCAGTCCCACAGCAAGCTGATCTTTTCCTTTAAGTGCCAACCCTACTTTTTGAACACAGTGATCATTAAGGAGTATTACCTTGACATCACTAGTAAAACGTGGCTCCTGGGGTGATGAGTGTGGGTGTGCAAGGGTGTGCATGATTCACCTGTGGGGGTCCACACCCGTCTCCCCTGTCTTTCTTCAGGGTAAAGGGCACATCATTCCACACCAGTCCATTGGTTCTGGGACTTTGAACAGGGAGGACTC
>NW_011380883.1:0-547 GCF_000754665.1 Bison bison bison
GGAATGATGTTCATTAGTAGTCCATGGATCTTTATGGGAATTCTTGGGGGAAAGACAGCTCCTGTTCTCCCAGGGTTTCTAGTCTGGAACAAGCACGGATGTCCAGGTATTTCTGACTGATGGGGAGACAGAACTCCTGCCCTCAGGAAGCCCACACCCCATCTCGTGGGGACACCAGAAGTCATGCACTGGGATGCTGTGAAAAGCCTTGCTGTTAGACACTGTCTCTTTCTTCTCCCCAGCAGATGTGTTCAGGTGCATAGCCCCTGGCTCCTGGGGTCTGGGAATGGGTCTTGATGGGTGTAAGCCAGTCATGGTCATCCCTGTTTCCTCTGTAGTGATGAGTGTCCAGGGAGCATGTGCTCTTGCCCTGACCAATGAGCCACAAGGGAAAGTCTGCTGGACACTTCCAGGAAGGATGAATTTCCTCTCTCAAAAAGAAAGATGTGCAAAAGGAAAGCCATGACTCTTGGAGCCCTAGACTGTGCCTTGGAATCACACAGCCAGTGTGGCAGAGCAGAAGGTTGGGAAAGGACTGGATCCCTGG
>NW_011380884.1:0-785 GCF_000754665.1 Bison bison bison
GAGGTCAAGACAGATTGAGCTTTGTTAGATAGGGTGGGGATTTTTGTTCCTTCACAAGCCCAATGCTTCTCTGGACATCTGTTTTTAAGCAAATAACACATGATCAGAGTTTCTTTTTTGAAAAGATCACTCTGGTGGCAGTGTGGAGAATATATTGAATGAGGCAAGAGTGGGACTATTCAAGCAGGTCACAAGTTAGCAGGACTCTAGTCATTAACAATAACTTAAACTAAAGTAGTGACTGTGTAGATGGGTAGGAGCGTTCACCAAGCTCCTATGATGTGCCAAGCACTAAGCTAAGTACTGAGATGCAGTCTTTGCCTTAGTAGGCTCATGTTCTTGTAATAAAAACTGATTCATAAACAAGTACCTATGCCATCCAATAATACGAAGACTAACAGAGCTCTTTCACCCTTAAAAAACTCCAGGAACCTCCTGGTGTTCCTCTCATTCCATCATCTTTGTGCCTCCTCATTTAGATCATCCTTCAGAAAGTGCAAATTCTGTCTCTCTCATTGCTGATTTTCTTTTCTTCATTCCTCATATTTGTGGTATAAGGAAACCAACTGAAAAGAGAACCATCGAGGTTAGCTACAATACACTTCAGCAGCTAACTGTAGTGAATCCTCTTCATGCTGATTCTTTTCTTGTAGCCCATCAAGACCTGAAATGAACTGCAGTAAGAACCCTGACTTTGTCCTCTCGGGACTGTCCAATGACCCAGACAAACCACAGCTCCTCTTTGGTCTCTTCCTGGCCCTCTACTTGCTGAGTCTCTTAGGAAA
>NW_011380885.1:0-577 GCF_000754665.1 Bison bison bison
ACCCTCTATCCATAGTTCATCAGGCACTCTATCTATCAGGTCTAGGCTAGAACAGTAGTTCATAGGCAATATCAGCAGGTGTCTTTATCAATTTTACTACATTTTACTGGCATTTCACAATTTTTTAAGTGACATCAATTGCATTATAATTGTATAATAACAAGTTTTTGGTTTATTAAGTACTTCATGCCTCTAAGTAAAAGTGAAGAAGGATTTGAGTAGACCATATTTTTTTTTCTTAATTTTTACTGATACACATTTTAGTATAAATTATTTTGTCTATTAATCTAACTTCTATCAAGAAAGGTTTTTTGTTTTTTTTTTTTTAGTTCCCTGGATAACAGCATACCTGAATTTTTCATTGTTTGGCATGAAGATAAGTAGCTAAATCTGAATAAATTATCTTAAACCTCTTTTGTGATGAATAGAAGCAAAAATAATTAAGATTAGTACATTTTATGATATCAATGCTTTCAATACTTACTGGCTTGCTTAGTTGAAAGTAGTCCAAAGTTCTTCATATAAACAAAGTCATTTTCTGATTAAGCTCCCTTGAAAAATTTCTAAACAAATATAT
>NW_011380886.1:0-583 GCF_000754665.1 Bison bison bison
GCACAATTTGCCTTCCCCTTTGAGGATCAACAGTACACTTTTCCCAGTTGCCTGTAGGGTACATGAATACCTCTGGGATTTCACAAGGAATTTGCTGTCTGGATCTAGACTCCTGCTCTGCACCAGGCACCTCCCACAGAAACTCAGCTCTGGCATTGTACTGATGTCATCCTTGTCCCGGGACCTGGCTACAACTCTATGTCACACACTGTCACCACTGTGAGTAAACACTTCACTGAGGGGATGGGCAATTGCCCTCCATAAGCTACAGGGAGCCTCCTAGTCTGTTCAATGTCTGGTCTATAATTGAAACTCAGAAGGGTAAACTAGTCTGCATTTGGTAGAAGAAAAGCTTCTCATGCCCCAACTCCCATGTTGGTAAAGGAGATCCAACATTTGGTAGTAACATTCAATTCCAGTGCCAACCTCCAATATTTGCTGGTCCCTGTGTATGGAGCCACTGTCAGGACATCCACTTATCTGTGGGGACCCGAGCAACAACAGACACTAGATAAACTAAAGAAGTCTATCGTTTCAGCTCTCCCACTAGTGCTCTGAGAACAGGACTTACAGTTAGAAGTTT
>NW_011380887.1:0-615 GCF_000754665.1 Bison bison bison
ATGTCCCATTTCACCATGTTATATCTGCATTTTCTAGTTTTCAACAACAACAACAACAAAACATGAGACACACAAAGAAATAGGAGGTGTCTGGTCACATAAGGAAATAAGTAGGTAATACAAAGCATGGCTCAGAAAGCCCAGAGGCTGGACTTAATGGAGACTTACATCAGGTAGTATAGATAAAAAGAATACAAGAAACAATATAATTGTCAAGAATATTTCACTAGAGAATCAGGATATACAGATTATTTAAAAGAAAACCAGTGGACATGAAAAGTGGAGTGGTTGACTTCAAACTGTCACGGTAAATCACTAATAGAACAACAACAACAACAACAAAATCAACAAGGAAACAAAAGACTGAAACTTTACAAATCAGAAAGTCTTAGGTATTTACAGAAAACATGACCTGATAACAGAATAGAGAGAAACAGCAATTATTTCACTCAAAATTTAATTAAGCACAAGTGATGGGTTTGACCCAGAAATCTAAAGGATTTCTATTTCACAAGTCATATTTCAAACATTAAGACCATATTGGGAAACTACCAAGTATTTCTGTAAATATTTATTTCAGATTTATAACTTACACTTAAAAAGACCTAGTCTATG
>NW_011380888.1:0-582 GCF_000754665.1 Bison bison bison
GGGAGTTTCTTTGGTAAGGAATGATGCTGAAGCTGAAACTCCAGTACTTTGGCCACCTCATGCGAAGAGTTGAGTCATTGGAAAAGACTCTGATGCCGGGAGGGATTGAGGGCAAGAGGAGAAGGGGACAACAGAGGATGAGATGGCTGGATGTCATCACTGACTCGATGGACGTGAGTCTGAGTGAACTCCGGGAGTTGGTGATGGACAGGGAGGCCTGGCATGCTGGGATTCATGGGGTCGCAAAGAGTCGGACATGACTGAGCGACTGATCTGATCTGAAGGCGATCCTAATCCGAGTTCTAAGAATTGACTAGTGAGTTGGCTCTTGTTAAAGTGGATGAGGGTTTAAATGATCAATTAATTAGGGTTAATATTATCAGAGGATGGGATTTAATGATTCTCGCCACAGAGCATACACCTACAGGATGCTTGTGGCAAGAAAGCCCATTGAAATGGCTCCATATACCAGCGACCCCAAGAAAAATAGTTTTATCTTATCCCAGCTTGGTGGCACAATTAATATATAAAAGGTAAAAAAAAAAAAAAAAGTGTAGAACTTTTTGGAAAAGAAGTAGCAAA
>NW_011380889.1:0-545 GCF_000754665.1 Bison bison bison
TCCGATAGCGTCTGATAGCGGATGGAGGACAGGCGGTCCGCGAAAGCGAGGCGGTGTGCAGGGCGATGGGCTGCAGGAGATGTGGAGAAGGATAGAGGAGGTGAGATACTGGGAAGGAGGCAGGGGCTCCCATCAGAGGGTCGGGGCAGCAGAGGAAATGGGCGACCCCCCTCTGCTGGTTTCCCTCCCGTCAGAGTGGCACCCGGCGCTGGCCGTTAGCCTGGGCGATCTGCAGTTCAGACCCGGCTGGCTGGAGGGCGAGGACACGTGTGGGTGGAGCAGTCCTCGATCCCGGAGCCACCATCAGGGGACACTGTCTTCCGACACTACTATTCAGAACTCATACACATGGTGAAGGTCAGGCCAGCTCCGCCCCCGCTTCCAGGCCCCCTTCCCCGGGTTGGGGGGCACTCGGACGACCGGCCTTCGTACTGTGAACCTGTCAGGCTTCCAGGAAGCCCCGGAAGTTGAGGAAGAAGCCCTCCAGCTCTCGAACCCGCGCCTCCTGCCGCCCCAGGTGCTCGGCGTTTTCTTGTGGCGCCTCC
>NW_011380890.1:0-530 GCF_000754665.1 Bison bison bison
CTCACGTGATCACTTCAAGATAGCCACGTGATCAGTGCATGCTCAGTCACGTGATCAGTGCATGATCAGGCACCTAATCAGTGCATGATAGCCACCTGAGCAGTGCATGATCAGTCACGTGATCAATGCATGATCACCCACCTGATCAGTGCATGATCAGCCACGTGATCGGTGCATGATCACCCACGAGATATGTGCATGATCAGCACGTAATCGGTGCATGCACAGTCACGTGATCAGTGTATGATCAGCTTCGTGATCAGTGCATGATCAGCCAAGTGATCAGTACATGCTCAGGCACGTGATCAGTGCATGATCAGGCACATGATCAGTGCATGATCAGTCACGTGAGCAGTGCATGATCAGGCACATGATCAGTGCATGATCAGGACGTGATCAGTGCATAATCAGTCACGTGATCAGTGTATTATCAGAACGTGATCTGTGCATAATAGCCACCTGACTAGTGCATGATCAGTCACGTGATCAGTGCATGATCAGCCATGGGATCAGTGCATGATAGCCATGTG
>NW_011380890.1:5105-5457 GCF_000754665.1 Bison bison bison
CAGTGCATGATAGCCACGTGTTCAGTGCATGATCAGTCACATGATCAGTGTATGATCATCTACGTGATCGTTGCATGAGCAGTCACGTGATCAATGCATGATAGCCACGTGATCAGTGCATGATAGCCACTTGATTAGTGCATGATCAGGTACGTGATCAGTGTGTGATCATCGATGTTATCTTTGCATGATAGCCACGTGATCGTGCATGATAGCCATGTGATCAGTACATGATCAGCCACGTGATCAGTGCATGATATCCAAGAGATCAGTGAATGATAGCCACGTGATCAGTGTATGATCATCCACGTGATCAGTGCATGTTCAGTCACATGATAAGGGCCTGCATACC
>NW_011380891.1:0-615 GCF_000754665.1 Bison bison bison
GCTAATGATATTTTATTAGTATGATTTGATATCTATTTATAGTGTAAGGCAGTAGCAACAGAATATAAGCTATAGAAGAAAAATTTAAGTTGGAATCCATTCTGAAAATAACTTAAAAAAAAAAAAAAAAGATCAGGGATGGTTAGAACACACCTGTGCCCAGACTGACAGCTTTCGGAGGAGTGGGATACTCCAGTCTGGAGTAGTCTGGAATATTCTCCATATACCCTAGTGCCGAGCACCAAGCCTGGCTCAAAGCTGACAGCCAGCCAGCGTGTGTTCATCCAGACTGAAGCATGTGCATGTTTGCATCGAGCTGCTCTCTTAGTTCATCGAAAGGAGTATCTTAGAGGTTTTCATTTCTGATTCTGCCAGGGGTTCCTATCAGGCTCCCCTGGATTATTGGGAGGAAACTGGACCCTGAAAGTAGCCCAGGTGAGTGGGAACTCAGAAGGCGTGAGTTCTTGCCTTGAAGTTCAGAAGCTTGAAGCAGCCATGCTAGATGTGGCCAGGACGAGCTGCCAGTGCTGCTGGGCTGGTGTGTAGAAGAGGCCCCCTGGCCAGCTCATCAATCGTCATGCCCAGGAGCTCTAGCATCCAGAGCAAGGTGCTGGC
>NW_011380892.1:0-616 GCF_000754665.1 Bison bison bison
AGCACACTAGGCTTCCCTGTCCTTCACTATTTCCCGGAGTTTGTTCAAACTCATGTCCATTGAGCTGGTGATGCCATCCAACCATCTCATCCTCTGTCATCCCCTTCTCCTCCTGCCTTCTATCTTTCCCAGCATCAGTCTTTTCCAGCATTGGAAAATACAACAGAGACATGTATAAAGAAGCAACATCCTCACTCCTGGCCTTAAGCCAGTTAGAAAATTCACACAGAAAACCAAAATCATGTCCATGATTTAAATAACTTGTAGGTCACAGTGTTTTCTGTGATTGACTTTTTGGTTTTGTACAAGTTGAAGGGGTTCTGAGATTTCTCCAGTCTCAGGGTGATGGCAGGCCAGGCTCTCTAGGCTGGCTCTGTGCAATTTAGAATCCCTGGTTCAGCCTATACCCCACAACCAAAACCAGCGAAATCACAATACGAGGGAGAATAGCCATTCTCCCATGGTCAGTGGCCCAGACTGAGTACAGCACAAACACATGTGGTATCTTAAAAGCTACAAGCACTCAGATTCCACCCAACTACTATTCAACTCTAAGGATGGGTTCCAAAAAAAAAAAAAAAGACTCCCCAAGCAATTCAAATGAACAGCATTGGTT
>NW_011380893.1:0-652 GCF_000754665.1 Bison bison bison
TTCATTGTTTCCTCATCTATTGGCCATGAAGTGATGGGATCGGATGCCATGATCTTTGTCTTTTGAATGTTGAGTTTTAAACCAGCTTTTTCAACTCTTTCACTTTCAACAAGAGGCTCTTTAGTTCTTTTTCACTTTTTGCCATAAAAGTTCTATCCTCTGCATATCTGAGGTTATTAACATTTCTCCTAGCAATCTTGATTCCAGCTTGTGCTTCATCCAGACCAGAATTTCGCATGAGGTGCTCTGCACATAAGTTAAATAAGCAAGGTGACAATATACAGCCTTGATGAACTCCTTTCCCAATTCAGAACCAGTCTGTTTTTCCATGTCCAGTTCTAATTGTTGCTTCTTGACCTGCATACAGATTTCTCAGAGGCAGGTTAGGTGGTCTGGTATTCCCATCTCTTGAAGAATTTTCCACAGTTTATTGTGATCTACACATTTGAAGCCTTTGGCATAATCAATAAAGCAGAAGCAGATGTTTTTCTGGTATTCTCTTGCTTTTAAAAAAACTTTATTTATTTTTTAAATTTTATTTTATTTTTTAACTTTAAAATATTGTATTGGTTTTGCCATGTACCGAAATGAATCCACCACAGGTATACATGTGTTCCCCATCCTGAACCCTCCTCCCTCCTCCCTCCCTATA
>NW_011380894.1:0-713 GCF_000754665.1 Bison bison bison
ACACAGCCTGCACCGCTTGCTTTCTGGATGTAAAGTGACTTGCACCAAAATGTGCAGAACAGGTTACATCAGTAGGTATCAACTCCCAACATTGTAATTCTGAGAAAATGTTCTCTAAGAGTCCCTAGCAAATAGAAACACTCAGAACAATATTAACCCTTATAAACCATAATGAGGAGGAAGTTCCATCTCAGGTGTAGAAAAGGTTTCTCTGGAGGAAACATGGCAAGCCATTAACAACGATGAAGTCTGTAGAGAGAAGCTAGACTTCAGGCGGGGGTTTCGGGTCAGGGGGACACGAGTCACTCTATTGCCCTCCCTCCTCTCACTGCTTTAAACTGTCTCCATGGAGCTCACCTGCATTCCTCACATCCATTCCTCTACAGCCCACTTCACTTGCTCATGGGTAAAACAAGTCAAACGGGCCAAGTTTGTGAGTCACTCAACTCAACCTGGAAGCTCTGTGCTGTCGGCCATGGCAGTCACTTGCCTCGTGCAGCCCCTGAGCACGTGAGACAGGCTGGTGCAAAGCCCGATGTGGAAATCACACAGAGGATTTCAAGACTCATGGTGAAAGAAGGACGTCGAGTAGCCTGTTGGTTTTTAGGAAATTTTAGATTGTGTAGGTGGCTCGTATTATCTTTCTGACGCACAGCACAGTCCACGTGAATGGCTCACGCTTTGTCTGAGCTTTTTGGTGATGCCTGAAAGGA
>NW_011380895.1:0-665 GCF_000754665.1 Bison bison bison
CCTGGCTATCTAGTGACACCTTTCTCTTTACCTCAGGTCCTTCTTTAATGCTTCCCTTTGATCCATGACCTCCTAATCTGTCTCCTTTCTTTTTCTAAAATGGACCGAGGGCAGGTTGCAGATCATCTCTCCAGCCTTCCCATCATAATACTTAGATATGTTCAGTAAAGTGGTGACCTCTAGGAGCCTCCTTTCACTGCTTTTCTCCCTCAGATAAAAGACATCAAGCTGATTCTTGCAGCCTTTAGAAATCTGTTTCACCTTGGGTCACAGGGAATTCACTAAGAGTTTAGCATCATCTACTGTAATTCAGGTGTTGTGCAGCTCAGACTCTAGACCAACAACAGAAAGCAAGCTTTTTGCACATAACTACCCACATAACCCACCACCTACTCCTACATGATTTCTCCCAACTGTTCTCTTTGTACTACTTCACTCTGTTAAATAAAAGCTCAGAGCATTGTTCAAATTTTCTGATGTCTTTCCCCTTTGAAATATTGAAAGGCCCAATCTGGTAAGTAATGCCATAAAGCAACTATTTTTTTATTGAAAGTTGAAATCACTATGAGCAATTCAGTCATTGAAGTTAATTGCCATTCATATAAAAGTCTCAATCAATAATAAGAATTTCACTGTAATATAAACCAATTTTTAGGATTACCCTA
>NW_011380896.1:0-650 GCF_000754665.1 Bison bison bison
TATCTCCATCTTTAGCTACAAAGAAAATAATCAATATAATCTCAGTATTGACCTTCTGGTGATGTCCATGTGTAGACTTGCCTCTTGTGTTGTAAAAGTGTGCTTGCTGTGAATAGCATGTTTTCTTGACAAAACTCTTTTAGCCTTTGCCCTACTTCATTCTGCACTCCAAGGCCAATCTTGCCTGTTATTCTGGCTATGTCTTGACCTCCTGCTTTTGCTTTCCAATCTCCTATCATGAAAAGGACATCTGTTTTTGGTACTACTTCTAGAAGGTTTTGTAGGTCTTCATAAAAGTGATCAGCTTCTTCAGTATTACTGGTTGTGGTATTGACTTTGATTACTGTGATGTTGAATGATTTGTCTTAGAAAGGAACAAAGATCTAAACATAAGACTAGAAACTATAAAACTCCTAGAGGAGAACATAGGCAAAACACTCTCTGACATACATCACAGCAGGATCCTCTATGACCCACCTCCCAGAATATTGGAAATAAAAGCAAAAATAAACAAATGGGACCTAATTAAACTTAAGAGCTTCTGCACAACAAAGGAAACTATAAGCAAGGTGAAAGACAGCCATCAGAATGGGAGAAAAATAATAACAAATGAAGCAACTGACAAACAACTAATCTCAAAAATATACAAG
>NW_011380897.1:0-834 GCF_000754665.1 Bison bison bison
GGTGGAAAGATGAGTATATGCATATGATGTTACAGCCTCATGTGACTTGGACTCTTAAAATACGCCTCAAGAAGTGACAGAGAAGGTTAAGAGTGAGTCTTACCAGAGTTCTCTCTTCCAGCCCACCAAATTAGGTTCATAGCTGCCGTAAAAGTGGTTGAACAGAAACAGTGGATAGTTCGTGTTCAAAAGTGAAAATTCATGATGGATGTCTGCTACAAATTTTAAAAGCTCTTACACCATTACGTTTATTGTTTTCCTAACACAGCTTTTTATGTGGAGAGCTTTAATTTTTGTTTTTGTTTTTTGGTTATGAGAAGAATTTTACTACATAAATCTATTGGCTTGGGATTGAGAAAAAACATGTAAAAGTCGTGATGCCTAAATATTTTTCCTAAAAATGTTTATTCAGGCATTTGTGGAACAGATTGACAGCATTTTGTTGCTATAGAAGGAGAAATAGATGGAAATCTTTTCCAATGTGGCCTGCCTTTTCTGGAGATTATGCTGAATGGACTGTTTTATTATGATAAGCTAAATAATCCAAAGTTTACACACACTGAGAAACTTAATGGTCTGTGAAAGAAAGGTGTCCTGGGAGCTGATATAAAAGCATGGATATAAAAGCAAATATACCAGGCCCTCACGTTCATAAGAAAATTATCCAATTCATTGACTACTGATTGCATTTTATTATCTGAATCAATACCAATGCAGTTAATGTGGCAGTTAGAAATCATAAAAGTGAAGATAGGATAATTGTTCCCCTAAACAGAAGCCTTGTGTAAATATTTTAAACCTCATATAATAAAATCCCATTGAAATGTGGAGAAA
>NW_011380898.1:0-986 GCF_000754665.1 Bison bison bison
ATCAGAACCCTAACCCTACCAGCACACTGATCCTAGACTTACCACAACTGGAAGTGAAACTTTCCATTGTTGAGAAGCCAGTTTGTAGTATTTTGACGTAAGAACTTGAATGAAGTGACACACTGGTGACAACACATTTTATTCTCACTGTTTAGTAACTGTGAGGCATAGTGTTTCATCTTGAGTTGCTTATGTGCAATTTTCCATGGAACAATTATTTTGATGCATGTCATGTAGAAATGGTATAGGTACATTTTTGTCAGGCCTAGAAACTTTATTCAGAATTGATTGTCCCACTTTAATTGGTGCTAAAAAGTAGTGATCTCTTTTGTTCCTCTCCAGTCACTTGAAACATTCTGTAAGATGCCCTGGAGGAGAGTACAAAGTAATATTTTAAAGGAAACTTAGCAGTTCTGTTTTGTAGGATTTTAGAATATTGGAACACAGCCCTTGGCATCAAAATTTGACACTGCCCTCATTCAAATCAGACATTGTTACATACGTTCAGAAGATATGCTGTACCATGGACTCCCAACACTGAAATTTCAGAAAGCAACCCTTTCATTTTTTTAATTATTTTAATGGGAAGATATTCAATTTACAATATTGGGTTAGTTTTTGCCTTCCATCAACAAGAGTCAGTCACCGGTACATACGTGTTCCCGCATCCAGAACCTTCCTCCCACCTCACTCCCCAGACTATTGTTCTTTGTTGTTCCAGAACACTGGCTTTGGGTGCCCTGCATCATGCACTGAACTTGCACCAGTTATCTGTTTACATATGGTCATGTACATGTTTCAATGCTATTCTCTCAAATCATCCCACCATTGCCCTCTCCACAGACTCCAAAAGTCTGTTCTTTCCATCTCTGCCTCTTTTTCTGCCCTGCATGTAGGATCATCGTGACCATCTCTCCAAATTGCATACATGTGCATTCCTACACAGTATTTGTATCTCTCTTTCTGACTTTACTTCATTCTGTAGA
>NW_011380899.1:0-521 GCF_000754665.1 Bison bison bison
ATTAAAATGTTTTATTTATTTTTTGTGTTTGTTTTATGTATTATTTGTGTGAAAAGTATTATAAACCTATTACAGTATAGTACTATATAGCTGATCATGTTAGTTGGATACCTAGGCTAAATTTGTTTGACTTACAGACTGGACTTACGAACGTGCTTTCAGAATGAAACTCATTTGTATGTAGGGGACTTACTGTAATCACCTTTCATTTCCAATATGACTGGGTTCCCTTGGAAAAGATCCTGATTATAAGATCATAATGGAGAAGGTGATGGCACCCCACTCCGGTACTCTTGCCTGGAAAATCCCATGGATGGAGGAGCCTGGTAGGCTGCAGTCCATGGGGTCACGAAGAGTCAGATACAACTTAGCAGCAGCAGCAGCAGCAGCATAAGATCATAAACCTAGTAGTGTATCTTAACTCAGTGAAGTGAGTGAAAGTTGCTCAGTCATGTCCAACTCTTTGTGACCCCATGGACTATACAATCCATGGAATTCTCCAGGCCAGAATACTGGAGTGG
>NW_011380900.1:0-725 GCF_000754665.1 Bison bison bison
GTCATAAAGAAAGGAGACTATTGAAAGACAGCAGAAGAAGCAATTCAGAAAACAGTGTAGATAAGAAAATGATGAAATTATGTTATGAAAGTTCATTATTTCATTCCCATCCCAGGGAGTCACCATCTTCTATCTTTGTTTTTCTTTCCATGCAATTCAAAGTCAACTTTAGCTGCAGTTGACATTGGTAAAGGTCACAGCTGTGGCATCAACTTAATTGGACAAGGATGATTTGTTATTTTTTTTTCCAGTTTGGTAGAAATGCCAAAATCATTTTAGGGCAACAGGCAAACAGTAGTCCTATTCAGGAGCTTAAAGGCATCCAAGTGAAAATTGCATTCTGCTTGGTGCCTGGAGGTTTAAAGCAAGGTGGATTTGTTTTCCCTGTTTTTTTTCCTGCCAAAAATCTGTTGCAAAGTAATTTCTAAGAACTCTCAAAGAAGTGCACCTGGAATTACCAGACAAAGGGTCTCGACCTAGACTGCATTTTTTAATCATTGGGAGCTTTGCTCACACCTGATGCCAATATTTTCAATTCTATTGTACTCCAGTAGAAGCACAGGGTAGTTTTGGAGATTATTGAAAGCTCCTAGATTATTCATGTTTACAGCCAAGGTTGAGAGGTATTAAAATCTGTACTGTAGGAATAGGAAAGACTCTCCAGGTAGCTCACTTGAAAGAATCCACTTGCCAATGCAGGAGACACGAGTTCAATCCCTGGAGGA
>NW_011380901.1:0-586 GCF_000754665.1 Bison bison bison
TGGTTCATGGAAAGCTCACCTGTCAAGTGTCAACTCACCATCCATATGAGAGTCAGCACCAACATGCCCAGCAGAGCTGAGAGTCAGGAGGGGCTTGCATGGAAAGATATTTGTGCACTTGGTCTTGGTCATGGTTATAGACAGAAAGTATCAAGGAGGAATAACTCCCAGAATAAGTAGGCTTGCCCTGAGTGCAAAATAGTGAGAAGAGGTCTCACACTTGGTGGGTGGGTCAGAGCTTTAGCCACAGGAGAGTGAAAAGGAAAGGCCTGGGAAAGAGCCCTGGGGCAGGGGACAGTCTGACCCCAGCACCAGCAGTGAAGGACAAGACGCACCTTGAAAGAAAGTGCTGTTTGTGGTAAAAGCACAGTGTGCTGCTAAAGATGAGGCTTGTGGAACCCAAATAGTAAAGAGGAGCCAGAAACAGTCCAGGAGGGATGAGAATGCTGTGTGCTGAGGACCTGCACTTCACCAAGCCCACAGCAAAGGGTGCTCTAGAGATTAAAACCAAGTCACTTGTGCACTCAGCCACCTGCTCATCTACAAGGCCAACAGGTACATGGTGGGTGAGGTGCATTTACAGCAC
>NW_011380902.1:0-568 GCF_000754665.1 Bison bison bison
CACACAGTAGCTTAAAACAGCAATTTTTTTTTTTTTTTTTTTCACGGTTCTAGATACTGCATGTCCAAGATAAAGTCTTGGCAGATTTGATATCTGGTTAAAAGAATGGCATTTTCTCCATGTGTCCTCACAAGGCAGAAAGGGAGAGAAAGCTCTCTGGGGTCTCTTTTACATGGGAACAATTCCATTCATGAAAATTTTACCTTCATGATGTAATTACCTCCAAAGCTCCCCCTTCACCTTCTAATTCCTTCATATTGGAAGTTAGGATTTCAACATGAATCGGGGCATGAGGGTAGGCACAAACACAGTCTATAGCATTTTCTCTATTTCTTTTACAATAAGAAGTATGTTTATTGCTGATTATTTATCATAGTGAAAAACAGAAACAGTTTAAAATAAGGGTCAGATCAGATCAGATCAGTTGCTCAGTCCTGTCTGACTCTTTGCGACCCCATGAATTGCAGCATGCCAGGCCTCCCTGTCCATCACCAACTCCCGGAGTTCACTCAAACTCACGTCCATCGAGTCAGTGATGCCATCCAGCCATCTCATCCTCTGTCGTCCC
>NW_011380903.1:0-558 GCF_000754665.1 Bison bison bison
CAACTGAAGTGACACAGCACAGCAGATACCTCAGTGCAACAGAATGTTGAGCCCAGAAATAGACCCATACAAATATAGTCAAATCATCTTTGACAAAAGAGCAAGGCTATTTAATGAAGAAAGGGTATTTTTTAATAAGCAAAGATAGAATAATTGGACATTTAAATGCAAAAATAAGTCTAAATACAGATCTTCCTTGCTGTTGTTGTTCAGTCGCTCACTCGTGCCTGACTCTGCGACCCCATAGACTGCAGCACACAGGCCTCCCTGTCCCTCAGGGTTCTGTTTGGAAAGGCAAAAGACCTTCCTTACATCTTTCACAAAAAGTAACTGAAAATGAATCTTTCATCTAAAAATAATGTTAGCATGATAAAACATGTAGCAAAGAGCAAAAAGAAAAATCTATGTGACTTTGGGTTTGGTGATAAGTTTTTAGATACAATAGCAAAAACATGACCCATGAAAAAAAGAATTGATAAATTAGGTTACTAAAATTTTAGCAATCTACTATGTGGAAGAAACATTTAAGAGAATAAAAAGACAAGCTGCAGAGTAGGA
>NW_011380904.1:0-907 GCF_000754665.1 Bison bison bison
CCCTGGGTCATGAAGATCCCCTGACAAAGCAAATGGAAACCCACTCCAGTATTCTGGCCTGGGGAATCCCATGGACAGAGAAGCCTGGTGGGTACAGTCCGTGGGATCACAAAAGAATGCGACACGACTTAGGGACTAATCAACAACAATCGAAATACAAATGGAAACCCCTAACTAATCATATATCCAAATTTCTGACCTCAGCAGAGGTCTACTGCCCAGGATCAGCTGTAGCCCAGGAAATCAGACAACCAAAGATGCTTTCATTTTTAAATCACTATACACTGCTACTGGTCGATTCAGGAGATAAAAGTTTTCAAAACCATTGCACACCAAGGCAGGACTCAAGGAGCCTATTACAAGTATGTACTTATTCCTATGTCACATCAAGGTCTAACCCACACACTCTTGAGAAAGGACACCTGTGATGACTTCTATATAGGAAATGCATTTCCCCTGACAATACTTCATTATTTTGTCTCATTTTGTGACGTGGGACAGGAGGTGTGGAGGAAGCTGTTGCCAAGGAAAGAGCTTACTTCTGAACCTGGTGAACACCGATTTGAGCCCAGTTATCCTGGTCATCGACTGATGTCCATAGGATGTTTCGATATCAGTTTAAAATGGCAATCCACAGGGAGAGAAAGAGAAATAAGTCACATACAGACTGTCCATACTGTTCATGGGTTTCTCAAGTACCTCAAGGCTATATATTGTCACCCTGCTTATGTAACTTATATTCAGAGTACATCATGGGAAATGCTGGGTCGCATGAACCACAAGCTGGAATCAAGATTGCTGGGAGAAATATCAATAACCTCAGATATGAAGATGACACCACCCTTGTGACAGAAAGCGAAGAAGGACTAAAGAGCCCCTTGATGAACTTGAAAGAGGAGAGTGAAAA
>NW_011380905.1:0-688 GCF_000754665.1 Bison bison bison
TTACCTCTAAAACATAAGGACAGGCCGGAGATCATATCTTACCTTCATTTAGGCAACGAGCTTTAGAGATCGCGTGTCAAGTGCCTTTAAACTGCGGGGCTTTGATGAGCAAATGTCAGCACCTTCCATCTGACAGTGAGGGGCAGAGAGCAGCCAAAGGATTCCTACCTAGCAGAGCTCCTGGCTTGCTGCCCCAGGCTGTGACTCACCAGCCTTCAGGACTGGAATGGGAGTTAAGGGGAAGAGAATCCAGTATCTCCCTCTAGCTGCCCTAACACACCTCGGTGGAGAGCATTACACAACATGATGCTAGAAGCCAGGAGGGGGCAGGAAACAGGACTGGAGGAGAAAGCAAGGGCACTGCCGGAGCTCGTCCTCGGTGACTTTGCCCCAGCAAGGCCCCTGGGCAGCTCACACTACGCTGGAAACCAGATGGCGAGACTGGCATGGAAAGCCTGCAGGTCATTCATTCAGAAAGAGGCCAATGGCTCCCCTGTTCCTCAAATGTCCTTATTGGAGTGATATGCAGACTGGCCTGAGGATGAATTTTCTCCAGGGAAGCAGAGCAAGAACATTTTCTTAGAGCAGGATGGAGAACACTGTGCTAAGAATCAATGCCTAAGAAGGGACCCAAGCTTACTCAGAAGCAGCGAGAGGCTGCCTGTGTGTGGTGTCTGCTGGAGAAAAG
>NW_011380906.1:0-810 GCF_000754665.1 Bison bison bison
GAAAGAGAGTATTTGCATTTAGCAAATCAATGAGGCCTGGGTGGAATCAAGCCCTCTTGGTGTTTTTGAGATAGAAAAGCTGCTTTCTGCCCAAGGGAGGGATGAGCTGTGGGCCCAGAAAGGGCAGGATTCCCAGATCATCATCTGTTTGGGGACTCCATGGGTCTGGGTAGGAATGAACAGAAGGGACCACCTGTAGGAATGCCACCTTACCATTATGGCTCGGGTTTCATGCCTTGTATCAGAAGAGACCATCTATCTATGTGCACCTTCTTCACAACATTGGATCAAACCCAGGCATCTCACAGACTCTGGGGGCCCTTGGACGCTCGGGCATCTCTTTGGCCTTTTCCTGCTAAAGGGAGGTAGCTCTTGGAGGCACAGTTAGACAGGTGAACACAGAAAGCTACACAGGTAGAAAGAACAGTGGGCCTCACTCAGACTGTTGGGGGTGGTAGGCTAGCAATAGGAACACAACATTGACCAGGAATGACCTAGATAGGAACACACTGAGAAAGCAGTTCTCCAAGTCAGCTGAGCCCAGACGTGCTTGTTTTCTGGTCTCCTGAAAGAATGCACAGGCAATGGGTCAGGCCAGCGTGACTGGTACTGTGAAGCTGTCCAAGGTGATGGGAGAATGCAGAACGCAGGCACAGCTCATTCAGCTCTCCAGGGCGAGCATTTCCAACCCTGCCTGATGCTTTGCAGATAGGTCCCTGTCAGGAGCAAATACCAAAATTTTGTAACCTTTGAGGCTAAGTCACAGAGCTGGAAGTGCAACCTCACATGATCAATGAGAAAGTGAAAGAA
>NW_011380906.1:4995-5490 GCF_000754665.1 Bison bison bison
GAGGAAAGGATGGCCAGTGATAACGCCAGACCATGGCTCCAGAAATCTGCAATTAAACCAAACACAAAAACAAGCTCATCATTTCTACCATGTTGCTGTGTGTGTTTGGACCGGGAAGAAGGGGTGCATGGTCTGAGGATTCACCCAGGACAAATCCGGTGGGGTAGGGCTGTGAAACCACTGGCTATAGAGCCCTCAGTCCGCGGTCACATGGGCAGGCCTTTGGAAATGGTGGATGTGGCTATGGTAGGACTGGGATGGTGAGGAGGCTAAGGTCCTGCAGAAAAGGGCAGAGACCTGAAGGAGAAAGAGCCACAGATTGTCTGCTGCACTGGAGACTTGTTCCACACATGTAAGTAGAACCGAAAAGGTCCTGGGCCTCTGCTGCCCAGGATCAGCCCAAAAGCCAGCACACTGTCTCCATGAGGGTGGCACACACTGACACGATGTGACACAAAACGCAAGATACGCTAAGCTAGGCTATCCGTGCAAAAC
>NW_011380907.1:0-765 GCF_000754665.1 Bison bison bison
AACTTTCTGGTGTACCGTTTCCCTCTGCCTTCGCTGAGCCACAACCACTATTAGCGGTATGGGTAGCTTGAAGTAGTCTGTCCTTCAACAGTGACGCAATTTTGGAAGAACCTATCATCACTGTTAAAACATGTGGATTCAAGTTTACAGCTATTCTTCACCAGCTCACAAGATGGCAGTGCTCTGTTTTAAATGACTCCGAGTGACTGATGGGAGGGATTTGAATTTGAATTAGAGCTAAATGATACTTGTTTTCCTGGCTGGCTGAATAGTCAAATTGCTATTTCCCTTTTGTGGTGTGTGTGTCTGTTGTCTGTGTCTGTGTGTCTGCACACATGCGTGCACATACATGTGCTAGAGAGAGAGGGTGTTGGTTTAAAAAAGGAAAGCATGAGGCAGTGAAAACAAACCCAAGAAGCGAAGGATGGAGACGTGGCCCCGAGCTTCGCTAGTGATCTTCTGGCTTCAACTGAGCTGTGAGTAGCACAACTCTTAATATAAAAGATGAGGGACAGTCAGGAAAATCTGAGGATTAATCCTCAGAAAACACAAGGAGGGGAAAGTGAAATTCATTCTGACTTATTTGGGAGCATCTAATGTTTTTACTGGAGAATATTTATGATATCTGACAAGATTTGACCTGACATCATTCTTTCTCTGACCAATTTATTTATTGATCTTTTCTAAACAGTGGTGAAGAGTGATGACCACGTGATGCAGAGTCCCCCATCTCTGATTGTCCATGAGGGAAGCAATGCAACTCTC
>NW_011380908.1:0-635 GCF_000754665.1 Bison bison bison
TCTATGTTATAATCCCCATAAGTCCTGACTTCATATAGGGCCAACATTTAGGTAAAATCAAGGCAGTAAATGAACTTCTTGGGAGATATTTACATTCACATAAGCCAATGTGCCATGTCAGATCACATTTCCCAAAGGCAAGATTCCAAAGTGTGGTGGGAAAAGGAAGAAACACAGGTAGACAATAGCTCACCTGTGAAGTAGAGTGAGCTTTGAGTAAACCATCACCTTACCCCTAACTTAAGCTTTCACAACACGGTTCAGGTAAAATTTCACAACCATTATGAGAGTTAAGTATGATCTGGAAAGACAAACATTTAGCCAATTTGTGGGGAAATCTGAGTATCCATCTCCTAAATGGTTAAAGACGCAACAGAATAACAAAGATGATGATAAATTACAGTGAAGACCTCTGACTGCAGTTTGCAGGCACAGTTGCAATTTCCACATCACCCAGAAGGAAAGCAGCTCAGATGCTGTTGTCAGACAAGACAGTGAGATGCCAGGTCCCCAGTTTCACACAATCCTGAAAAGTACAAGACTCTGCTCAAGGAAAAATGAGAAGACATCTCACTTCCTGCTGAAAAAAGTATTCTGAAGAAGCAGAAGCTCTAGATAAGCAGCAGCCAGGTCTT
>NW_011380909.1:0-725 GCF_000754665.1 Bison bison bison
CGGCCGCTCACTCCCCACCCGAGGGCTAGGGGACTTTTGAGGGTGATTGTTAGAGGCAGAAAGCAGGAGGCACCTTCATAGCGTCTCTTTGCCACCCTGGGTCGCCGCCCCCGTTCCCGTGACTAGGCGACGCTGGAGCCGGCTGCGGATCGGACCAGTCCCTTGTCCCTAACTCCGCTGTCGCCCTCACTGTCCTGCCTGAGGCCAGGGCGGCCTCTGGTGCTGAAGGACAGCTCCCGGCTAAGCTACCTCAGAGGACAGAGCTTGGAGAGCGTCCTGGAGGGGCAAGACAGTGGGGAGTAGCGATGGGCTGTCGTTTCTGCCCTTAGTAAGATTTCCAGCAACCTCTCCCTGTCCTAGCTTCCTGGCTCCCCCTACAGACTGCTGAGAATAGCTGAGCGAGAGTTAGGGAAGCTACGCCGCCAGGATGGAACCATGTGCTTGGGGCCCTCACAGTCACATGGCACTAGGAACTCAGACGTACAAACGTCCTGCCGCGCCACTAACCTTGTTTGGATTCCACCAGATCTCAGACTGAGCTGGTTGTTTGCTTCCTTTTCTCATTGCCTCATACCCCAGTAACTCCCACCTCCAATTTTTGATCAACCACTACCAGCAAGGATTTGTTAGTATTAAGAATACCAACAATAAAGAAAATAGCCTTTATTGAGTGTATACTAGGTGCTAGCACTTTATATTCATTATTTCATTTGATATTCACAACA
>NW_011380910.1:0-583 GCF_000754665.1 Bison bison bison
AGGTGGAGGGTCTTGCTGGGGCCTCCGAACGCGATGCTGCCTGTCGCCAGCTCCCTTCCGGTCACACAGGTGACACCCACACATCTCCTGAGTGCCTTCCAGGAACACAAAGTGAAACCCGGACTTCCCCGCCAACACACACCGTCCGCCCCCACTACAGGAGAGCTTCAGGGAGCCTGCTGATCAAGCCGCCGCCTGGAAGTCACGCCTGCCCCCCGCGGCCCACAGCGGATTCTGGAGCTGCGTGCAGAGCACACCGGGGCTCTGTCCATCTCCACAGCCGGGGCCCTGGTCCGGGCGCCCTCGCCCATCTCCGCCATCCCGGGTCTCATCTCCCAGCATCGTCCGAGCCCTTCCTCTCTGAGGCCCGGCGCCACGGCCCAGCCCAGGGCCCAGGCGCGCCGGCAGGGGCTGTCCCTGGCGGGGAAGGTGGTCCCTGCAGCGGCTCACGGGGCGGGCGCCGGGCCCGGGCCTCTGTGACCAACGCCCTGCCCGTCCTCCTGTGCCGCCCGCGGAGGCTGACAGGAGACAACTTCTCGCGCCCCCTCCCCAGGAGGCTCTGCAGCCAGACGGGCGGCGACAG
>NW_011380911.1:0-571 GCF_000754665.1 Bison bison bison
GATGACCTTAAAAATAGAAACTTTAAATAATTTTACTCCTTCATGTTTTATTTTAAATAGCATACATATAGGAAAGTATATGCATTTGCCTACATATATACAGGTATACACCTCAGTGAATTTTCATAAAAAGAACACATCTTGGCAATCACCACCAGGATCAAGAAATAGTACATTTCCAGGGTTCTGGAAGTCCTCCTCGAGCCCCTGCCAGGTGCCTCCAATGCAAAAGTACCTCTCCTGTCTTCTAACACTATAGATCAGTTTTACCTGTTTCTGACCATCACATAGACAGAATCATACAATGTGTATTTGACTTCTTTTGTTGGATCTTAGGAGATTTCACCCTTCTTGTTACATGTAGCAGTTCATGTTCATTGCTATCTAGCATGTCATTAAATGAATGAAATGAAGTTTACTTGTCCATTCTGTGTTTATAGATATTTGAATTGTTCCCAGTTGTGGCTATGATGAATGCTTAAGCATATGCATATTCATGTACCTGACTTTTGTAACTCACATACCTGTTGCATATGTACCTACAAGTGGAACTGCTGAACCATTGGCTGTG
>NW_011380912.1:0-603 GCF_000754665.1 Bison bison bison
AGGACTATGGCCCACCAGGCTCCTCTGTCCATGGAATTTTCTGAGGCAAGAATACTGGAGTCTGTTGCCATTTCCTACTCCAGGGATCTTCCATAGCCAGGGATTGAAACTGTGTCTCTTGGATCTCCTGCATTGGCAGGCAGATTCTTTACCACTGCACCACCTGGGAAGTCCATTTTCACATGAATATTTCTTACTAATTTATCTCCTGGTGACTAATCCTCTGCTTAGCTGCTTTCACTCTTCTATTAAATCCATCTTTGATTGAATATTATAATTACGTATAAAAAATTATAGGAGATTCCCTGAGGTCTCAGTGGTAAGGAATCTGCCTGCAATGCAAGAGATGCAGCAGGAGCTGCAGGCTCGATACCTGGGTCAGAAAGATCCCCTGGAGACTGAAAATGGCAACCCACTTCAGTATTCCTTACTGGAAAATCCCATGGACAGAGGAGCCTGGTGGGGCTCAGTTCATGGGATTACAAAAGAATCAGATATGACTTAGCAACTAAGCAACAAACAACAATGAGAAACTGTAGAAGTATAATGTGATATTTTTCTTGAGAGAACACACTCTATTTTTTGACAGGTAACCAGAGTAGG
>NW_011380913.1:0-810 GCF_000754665.1 Bison bison bison
ATAGTCCAACTCTCACATCCATACATGACCACAGGAAAACCATAGCCTTGACTAGACGCACCTTTGTTGGCAAACTAATGTCTCTGCTTTTGAATATGCTATCTAGGTTGGTCATAACTTTCCTTCCAATGAGTAAGTGTCTTTTAATTTCATGGCTGCAGTCACCATCTGCAGTGATTTTGGAGCCCCAAAAAAAATAAAGTCTGACACTGTTTCCACTGTTTCCCCATCTATTTCCCATATAGTGATGGGACCGGATGCCATGATCTTCGTTTTATGAATGTTGAGCTTTAAGCCAACTTTTTCACTCTCCACTTTCACTTTCATCAAGAGGCTTTTTAGTTCCTCTTCACTTTCTGCCATAAGGGTAGTGTCATCTGCATATCTGAGGTTATTGATATTTCTCCCGGCAATCTTGATTCCAGCTTGTGTTTCTTCCAGCCCAGTGTTGCTCATGATGTTCTCTGCATATAAGTTAAATAAGCAGGGTGACAATATACAGCCTTGATGTACTCCTTTTCCTATTTGGAACTAGTCTGTTATATTTTTTAGAGACTCTTATTTACCAACTTTTTTTTTTTTTTACTGTTTTATACTGGTATAAACATTTATATGATGCTATTAATATGAATGTTTTTCAAAAATTCATAGCTATTTATAAAAACTTAAAAAACATTTTGTAGTAATGTTTTCTTGGGCTCCAAAATCACTGCAAATGGTGACTGCAGCCATGAAATTAAAAGGTGCCTGCTCCTTAGAATAAAAGCTATGACCAACCTAGACAGCATATTAAAATGTAGAGACATTACT
>NW_011380914.1:0-722 GCF_000754665.1 Bison bison bison
TTGTTTACTGATATGGCAGGCAACTTTTTTTTTTGATAGATATATGGGAACTCTCTGTACTACTCAGTGTTGCTATGACTGTATAACTGTGCTAAAAAAAAAATCTGTAGAAACAAAAAGGGTGTATTACTGAAAGCAAGTTTATGTATGTGATACATGGTGAAACAGTACTGAAATACTGAAGTTTGAGGCAGAGAAAGGTTTATTGCAGGGCCATGCAAAGAGACAGGTGACTTATGCCCCCCAAACCCTAAATTTCCCGGAGTTTAAGCAAAGCACTTTTAAAGGGCAGGTAAGGGAAGGGGCATTGCAGGGTATATAATCAGCTCATGCACAGTTCTCTGGTTGGTTGATGGTGTCACAGATTAACATTATCAACCTTTAAGCTTTAGGAGGCCTGGAGGCTATATGCTCCTAGTATCAAGTAGTTAACATTTTCCTTTGGTGGTGGGGGGTGGTTTTCAAATTTGTAAAACAACTCAGGAATGTACATCAGATACTGTTGTCTAGGTACTTTGTGTGTGAAGTGGCTCAGTCCTATCCCACCCTTTGTGACCCCGTGGACTGTAGCCTGCCAGGCTTCTCTGTTCATGGGATTCTCCAGACAAGAATACTGGAGTGGGTTGCCATTTCCTTCTCCAGGGGATCTTCCCAACCCAGGGATTGAACCCGGGTCTCCTCCATTGCAGGCAGATGCTTTATCCTCTGAGCCACTAGGGAAG
>NW_011380915.1:0-656 GCF_000754665.1 Bison bison bison
TGCCTCATTCCCTGCTGGGTAGAGACTTACTGACAAAGCTGGAGGCACAAATCACTTTTGCCCCTGGAAAGTCTGCAAGCCTCACCCTGGGGAGCCAATCAGCTCTGATGATGGCTGTGACCATGCCCAGGGAAGATTAATGGTGTCTCTGTTCCTCAGGGAGGAAACAAGTAACCCCACCCCAGAATGATAAAATAATTCCCTGATGTCTGGGCAGAGAAGGAGTCCCCAGGTTTGGCCAAAATCCATGCCCCCATTGTAGTGGACCTGATGCCAGGAGCTACTCCTATTAGACAGAAACAATATCCAGTACCAGGGGAGGCACGTCTGGGAATTTGAGACCACATCCAGTGCCTATGAGATGCCGAGATCCTAAATGAATGTGACTCTCCCTGGAACACTTCACTGTTACCAGTCAAAAAGTCTGGAGGGAATGAGTACCCCACGTCCAGGACCTCCACACCCTCAACAGTACAATGATCACCGTCCATCCAGAGGTCCCAAATCCCTACACTTTCCTGAGTCTCTTTCCTACTCAGGCAAGCTGGTTCACCTGCCTTGACCTCAAGGATGCATTCTTCTGCCTCTGGCTGTCACCAGCCAGCCAGCCCTTGTTTGCCTTTGAATGGGAAGACCCACATACTGGGAGAAAGACA
>NW_011380916.1:0-645 GCF_000754665.1 Bison bison bison
GGTATCTTTTTACTCTATTTTAATAGCCAAGGAAATAATATTTACCCTTATTTCTTTATAACTAGACAGCTTATCACGAGGTTTTCCTCTGCTGGAAACCACTTATGAAAAGTCACATGTACTGAGATAGCCTTTCCTATACTCATCCTCTGATGCAGGATAAACATATTGAGCTGTAGCAAGAAAAAAAAAATTGAGTATCAGTGCCTTAGCTTTCTCCATATTTATTAAAGAGCTCTAAATGTTCAAGAAACTGCATTCAAATGGGGCTTCATTATATTTCTCCTTTAACTTATTAATTTACAAAAAGAAGGACTTATATTGCCTATTTTGTAAACAGTGTTGTTATTTGAAATCATTTTAATGGGAGTGACTTAAATAACATAATATAATGAACAAGATAGCTGTACTCCTGTTTGTAGTATTATCTATGTTATATCAAAAAGACTTACTGATATTTTTCCTGAACTGTCTCTATGAGGGGAAAAGATCATTTTCTTATGGGCATCTTTTAGAAACCAACCTACTGGTGACACTTCTCTTCAACCTGGCAAATTAATCTAACCTAATTAAAG
Organism: Bison bison bison; assembly: GCF_000754665.1. Classification (NCBI taxonomy): domain Eukaryota; kingdom Metazoa; phylum Chordata; class Mammalia; order Artiodactyla; family Bovidae; genus Bison; species Bison bison. The sequence continues at coordinate 576 of NW_011380916.1, forward strand.
GAATTTAAAATTCACAACTCAGATAATCACGATGGTGTGATCACTCACCTAGAGCCAGACATCCTGGAAT
>NW_011380917.1:0-618 GCF_000754665.1 Bison bison bison
AGAATGGATACCTGTATGGCTGAGTTCCTTCACTGATCCCCTGAAAATATCAGGACACTGTAAATCAGTTCTACCCCAATATAAAATGTTTTTGGTGTTAAAAATAAATAGATAAATGAAATAAAAACTCAGCTCGAGTTTGTTTTCCTCTGGCCATGACCAAATGGGAAGGGAGACAGAGCAAGGACCCAGGGGGATGGGAGGTCCATGCGTGGAGGTGGGGGTCCCGACCAACCTGCGTTGGTCGCTCTGCCCTGTTTCTCCCGGGGCAGCAGCAGGACCTTCCTCCACAGCTCACGGGGAAGCCGCCCTTCCTCCTCTGAAAGGGTCACTGACCATCGCCTCCTCTGCACCCCCCGCCTCCCCGCCCCCAGAGCCAGTACCCATGCTGAGCTCCGGCGACAGGGTCTCCAGGACGCCCTCGTCCCAGGTCAGCACGCTGAGGCGCAGGTGGTCCAGCAGCTTGACTGCCTCAGGCCCCACCTCCCACGTGGCCACACCCAGAAGAGGCTCCAGGCTCCTGGGCTCCGACTCTGCCTCTGCGGGGGACGCGCTCAGGCACGGATGGGGCCCCTCACGGATGCCTGCGAAGGGCACGGAAACAAAACCCATCAGGCG
>NW_011380918.1:0-637 GCF_000754665.1 Bison bison bison
TACTCGGTGGTGACCTAGATGGAGGAAATCCCAAAAGGGGATATATGTATACAAATAGCTGACTCACTCTGCTGTACAGCAGAAACTAACACAATATTGTAAAGCAGATATTTGTTGCTGTTGTTCAGTTGCTCAGTCACGTCCGACTCCTTGCGACCCTGCTGTGGGCTGCAGCATGCCAGGCTTCCCTGTCCTTCACTATTTCCCAGAGTTTGCTCAACTAACTATACTCCAATACAAATTAATTGTTTAAAAAATGAACTGACTTTGAACCGCATAAAGATATCCCCCTTAAACCAGACTAAATGTATTCCTAACTCAACTTCCTCTTAGCTGAATCCCCAAAATGCCTTCAGTCACTCCAGTGATATTACTGAAGAGTCTGAGGAGGAAATGTTGGGTGGCAACAGTCATTCGCTCAATGTCAGCAGTTAAGTAGTTGCAACAGTGTGACCACATTGCTAGGACTCACTCAGACTCAGAAGGTGTCCCGTAAGTGAACAATGCGGTATGCTTCTGTAACTTTGAGGTGAAACCACCTCTGCCCTTTCGGCAGATGAATTTTCCTCAGGAGGAGCCCAGTGCTCTTCTCTGCCTCTGTACCTAGATCAGGGACATCCTGACTCAGCTTCCCACA
>NW_011380918.1:4225-5430 GCF_000754665.1 Bison bison bison
GCCCTGAGACAGGACTTCAAAGCGTTACCAACAGATGGTTGTCCACCTCATTTGTAAAAGTTGCTAGGGGGAAATTCCACAGTTGTTTTTCATCCTGAATCCATCTGTGCTGCATCCCTTTGTCAGGAACGTGTGTCTAGTATCTGTCCAAAATCTCTCCTGTTTGAATGTAAGTCCATTTCCTCTCGTTGTGACCTTCCTTGATGGGAAGAACAGCTGCTCGCCATCCACTGTGTAATGTCTCTCCACATGGATCAGCCTTTATATATCAAATAGAATTCTTGGCTGCCTCAGGAGACTTAGGTAAAAAACCCTATGTTTGATTTGGAGGGAAAATGCTGTGTACTGATTGAAATCATTGCACTGCACCAAAACACAGTCTTATTATTCATAGGTTGGCTCTGTCTTTGAAATTGATAATTATGGTTTGATTTAAATTTACGCAGTTAAAATATTAAGCTGATCCCTACCATGTGACACCTTGCAATAGGTACTCCAACGCTCTCTGTAGAAAACTGCTAGGTCACATGAGCCTAGTGCTGCTAAGAATAAGGGATGGTCTTGTGAAGAGTGATAAGACTTCCACAGACCACTGAAAGAATAAACCTTTCCCAAAGATCAGTTGCTGACATATTTACATATAGCCAATAAGCAAAAGTACTGCCATAGGCAGTATCAAAGCTGAGTGAAAATTTAAAGCTATTTAAAATTTTAAATCTTCCCAATTCTGGGTTGGGAAGATCCTCTGGAGAAGGAAATGGCAACACACTCCAGTACTCTTGCCTGGAAAACCCCATGGACATAGGAGCATGGTAGGCTACGGTCCATGGGGTCGCAAAGTGTTGGACACGACTGAGAGACTTCACTTCACTTCAAAATTCTAAAAGATGATGCTGTTAAGTGCGGCATTCAATATCTCAACAAATTTGGAAGACCCAGCAGTGGCCACAGGACTGGAAAAAATAAGTTTTCATTCCAATCCCAATGGAATGCCTTTCCATTCCAAAAGAAGGGCAATGCCAAAGAATGTTCAAACTACCATATAATTACACTCATATCACATGCTAGCAAGTTTATACTCAAAATCCTTCTAGCTAGGCTTCAGCAGTACATGAATCGAGAATTTCAAAATGTACAAGATGGATTTAGAAAAGGCCGAGGAACCAGAGATAAAATTCTCAACATTCATTGGATCATGGAGAAAG
>NW_011380919.1:0-788 GCF_000754665.1 Bison bison bison
GCTGTCTATGGGGTTCCACAGAATTGGACATGACTGAAGCGATTTAGCAGCAGCAGCAGCAGCAACAACAGCAGGCACTCTGTGATGCCAGCATCATATCACTAAAACTAGAAAAACACATTACAAGAAAGGAAAAGTGTATACCAACATCACTAATGAATGAGATGGAGAGATATTCAGTGATCTTTCAGCAAGTTGAATCTAAAATATATTTAAAAATTAATACATCATAACCATGTAGGGTATGGAATACGAAGATCACCTGAAAAAATCATACAGTAATTCACCATGTTCAGAAACTAAAACCAGGGGAAAAAATAAGTATCATCACCTTAGCAAAGCATTTAAAAAATACAAAAGAATTTCATGATAAAAGGTTTTACCAAACTGGCAAGAGAAAGCAATTTATTCAACCAGATAATGGGCACCAACATAACCAGATAATGGGCACTAAGACCATACTGCCAGATGTACCAAAAACTTCCACATGTTCAAGCTGGATTTAGAAAAGGAAGAGGAACCAGAGATCAAATCGCCAACATCTGCTGGATCATAGAAAAAGCAAGAGAATTTCAGAAAAAAATCTACTTCTGCTTCACTGACTTCTCTGAAGCCTTTGACTGCATGGATCACAACAAACTGTGGAAAATTCTTAAAGAGATGGGACTACCAGGCCACCTTACCATCCTCCTAAAAAGTCTTATGCAGGTCAAGAAGCAACAGTTAGAACTAAACATGGAAAAATGGACTGGTTCCAAATTGGGAAAGGAGTATGTCAAGGCTGTATA
>NW_011380920.1:0-577 GCF_000754665.1 Bison bison bison
TCCTGCACCCAGAACCACACAGCCACAGGCTGGCCTGTCACCCTGCCCTGAGGGTGCCCAGGAAAACGCAGGCCATCTGGAACTCGCCCCCATCACCGCCCTGGCTGGGACCTATGCCGCCCTGCTGCTGGTCTGGGATGGAAGTCCCTAACCACTTGATGGGTCCTGATGCCTGGCAGCCCGAGTGCACACAGGCTCCAGTTTCTCTAATCCCTGTCCTGATGGAGGTGGCCCTGCCCATCAAGGGCCCGTGAGTCTGCTTCACCTGGCCTCCTGCCCAGATGGCTCCTCCTGTGGTGATGGTTGGCCCCACCACTGTGCCCACCCAGATTTTCAGCCTGCTCCCTGGGCAGCTCCCAGTGGCCATGCTGGTGCCTCTGTGCGCTGTCTGGATTCCCAGTCGTGGCTCAGGCACAAAACCCCTTCTATTACTGCTTAGGCAGCCCCTCTTTCCCATAATCTCCAGGCATTCTTTCCAGTAATCCCCACAGCCTTCAGGTGCACCCCAAGAGGACCCCAAATATGCACCCTATTCAGACAGATAGAGGCGGCCCTGTGGTCAGAACACTGCATGGCA
>NW_011380921.1:0-603 GCF_000754665.1 Bison bison bison
CAAATATCTGCTACATGCACTTTTGGGGAGGCATTTAGCCTTGTCAGACTTGTACTCTCATAACTCCAGTGAAGGGATTAGCTTGCCCAGCTGTGAACGTCCTAAAGATCAACAAGCTAAACACGTAGTCAGAACCCCTTGGCCCTATGTCGCGTTCGGTCTCTCCCAGGAGCAGACCCTGAGACAAAGATTTGCCTTAAACAAAATGTTTGTTTCTCTCTGTGGTTAATGAGATTCTAAATGGAAGAGATGTTTCTAGATCTTTTCTGTCTTTACTTCTTGCCTGTCAGGGCTGAAGCTTTCCATTATATGTGTTTAGAGACCAGGTAGGTATAGAGCGCCTGTTACATTTCTGTCCCCATTTCCCACTTTTCTTAGCACTTTTACATTAACTTCTCTGCAACTTCATGGATCAAAAACTATCTCTGACTTGCTATATGTGCATGAGCACACAACGGTGAACGAAACTACACAAAATTTACACGCTTGTGGAATTACAGACTATGAATGAATATGCACATAAATTCATGCAGTCAACCAGTAGTTTTTTAATCAATTGATATTTTGTTTTATTGAAGCAGAATTGACTTACAATGTTGTGTT
>NW_011380922.1:0-756 GCF_000754665.1 Bison bison bison
GAGACAATGAGGGTTTCCTCAAAAACTGAAAACAAAAACTACCATATGATCCAGCAGTTCCACTTCTCGGTATTTTTCTTAAGAATAAAAGAAACACTAGTCACAAAACATATATGTGCGCCTCTGTTCACTGAAGCGTTATTTACAGCCAAGGGGAGCCAAGATATGAAAGGAACCTAAGTGCCCATCGATAGATGAGTCAAAAAAGGAAGAAATGGTACACACACACACACACACACACACACACACACAGTGGAATATTACTCAACAATAAAAAAAAGAAAGAAATCTTGTCACTGTCGACAACATGGATGGACCTAGAGGGTGTTATGCCAACTAGGCACACAGAGAAGGACAAATACCACACAGTTTTATTTACATGTGGAACCTCAGAAATAAAGTAAGAGAACACGGGAAACAAGACAGAAATAGATTCAGAGACACAGAGAACAAACTGGTGGTTACCAGAGGAGGAGGGAGTAGGGGGATGTGTAAAACAGGGAGGGGATTAGGAGATACAAACTTCCAGTTATAAAATAAGGCATGGGAATGCAATGTACATACAGGAAATATAGTCAATAATCTTGTAAGAAATGTCTGTGGTGACACAAGGTAACCAAACTTATCGTAGCAATTCATTTCATAATGTTTAAAAATATGGAATCATTCTGTTGTGCGCCTGAAACAAATATAATATCATATGTGAAATTTGGGCCTCCCCAGTGGCTCAGTGATAAAGCATCCTCCTGCAATGCT
>NW_011380923.1:0-504 GCF_000754665.1 Bison bison bison
TGCTCCTGCCCCATCTCCTCCTCCTCATGAGCAGCGGACCCAAAGGAGCAGCAGAAAGGATACAGTTTTGGCTCAGAAGCCAGGGATGCCCTGGATGATGGCACTCCCCCAAGCCAAGTGATGCTTCCTCCTCTGATGGTAGGCCCTGTGGTTTTGCTCACACTCAGAGCTCAGTTCCACCTGCAGGGCGGCCAGTGCCTTCAGGACATCTAGCACTTGGTGCTCACTCTGGCCTCCCGGCCTGTGCTGGCCTTGCTCCTTCACCGTCTTCTCCTCCAGCTCTTGGGAGGACCACTGTTCCCACTTCTCATCTGCCACAGCTTCCACCTCTTCCATGATGTCTTCTGCAAGCAGCTGGAACTTCCACCCGATACTTGCCACGTCTCCGTCCACCAGGGTCTCGCTGTCTTGCACTGCCTCCACCCTAGAGAGGATGGCTTCTTCACCTGGCGTGACAACTGGTGGTTGCAAGGTTCCAGCTGCACACAGCATCAGGACGGCAGA
>NW_011380924.1:0-518 GCF_000754665.1 Bison bison bison
AGCACAGACTCTGTCTTCCTGGGTGTCTTTCTGCCTCCCTACCTGACCGTGACCTCTTTGAGCAAATGGTTTGTATCTGACACATTTCAGGTCTCTTTTAGCCGATGCTGCACATTCTCCAAGTTACTTCTTGAAATGGACTGAATGGTTGACTTCCTAGTTGAAGCCTTTTTCTCCATTTGTACTTTGAGTAGTACCTGCCTGTGTTCTAAGTGAAAAAGGGTTATAGAGAATAATTTTATTCCTAGCCCCACCCCCATGCACACTCCTGCTGCTGCTGAGGAAAGTTGAGCTGCGGTCACTAAGGCTCATCTCACGTCTGTCCCCTCAGGAGTAAGACCGCTGCTCTCACAGACAAGAGGATCAGGACCATGAGTGAAGTCATAACTGGCATCAAAACAATAAAAATGAATGCTTGGGAAAAGTCATTTATAGATCATATTACCAGACTGAGAAGGTAAGTCTATATATATAGATATCATTCCATATTCTCATGCTTTATTTCCTATTCTATTGGA
>NW_011380925.1:0-661 GCF_000754665.1 Bison bison bison
AATCTCTTATGCCTCCTGCATTAGCAGGCAGGTTCTTTACCACTAGCACCACCTGGGAAGCCCAGAAAAATTCCTAAATACGTAGAAATTAAATAACCCATGAGTCAAAGAAGAAATCAAAAGGGAACTCAGAAAGTATTTTGAACTGGATAAAAATGAAAACACAACATAACAAGTACTTCAGGGGAACTTTACAGCACAAAAAGCCAAATAGAAAAAAGAAGAAAGGTCTCAAATCAGTGACCTCAACTTTCATGTTAAGAAAAATTCAACAAAATATTGCAAAAGGAAATTTGAAAAGACATCAATAAGAGAAATGTCATGTTCATTAATTAGGAGACTTAATATTGTTGAAATATTAATTCTCCCCAAATTTATCTATAGATTCAAAAACAATTTCAAATCAAAATCTCAGCAGGCATTTTTTTTTTCAGTCACTGACAAACTGATTGTAAAAATTCACATGCTTAAGTACAAAAGGTCTAGAATAGCCAAAATATGTCTGAAAAGGCACAAAATTGGAGGATTAACTTTCTGATTTCAAGACTTACATTAAAGCTATAGTCATCCAGACAGTGTGGTACTGGCACAAGATAAACAGATCAAAGGAACAGAATACAGAGTCTAGAAAACGGTTCATACATAAAAAATCAATTGCTTT
>NW_011380926.1:0-585 GCF_000754665.1 Bison bison bison
ACCCCAGACTGGGTCAGATGTGAAAAGATGGGACATAAGAGCACCAAAGCAAGTGGTGTGCAATGGCGGCCCAGGCTGCAATAAACCTGTGGGGCCAACTTGCTTTTTCGGGGTGGGGAGTGAGAGGCATGGTCGGGAGGCAGTGGCTGGTGTGTCTGTGGTGGACTGAGGCTGAAGAAAGGGGTGGTGGTCAGCCCAGGACCGGGTGAACAGGCTCTGGTACATCAGCCAAACAGGCATGGCCCTAGGCTGTGAGCCGCGCACATGCTGCTGGCCCAAATCTAGACCAATGGCTGAGAGGGTACTGGTCGGCACCCTTATGGACCCACCCCTAGACTGGAGGACATCTTCCGCGGTTCCTGGGCTCCAGCTCCACCATATGGCCAGATTCTGCTCTAGGGAGCTAGCAGGTTTTGCATCTGCCACTACCCCAGGCGCTGTCATTGACCTGGATCTGGAAATTCCAACCACGGGTTCCTGCTCCGCAATCTGAACAACACACTCCTGTGTCCCACAGGACCTTCAATAACTGGGAGCTCTCCATGAGTATCCAAATGATACACAGGGGCTCCAAGTGGCTGGATA
>NW_011380927.1:0-771 GCF_000754665.1 Bison bison bison
CATGATCAAGGTCAGACATCACAAAGAGACCTGGAACTTGCCTCCCAGAAAGCAAAAGATAAGAGGTTACGCTTGCAGGACCAAATGAAGTTCGATATGGCTAACCTGAAAAGTGACAATGAGATGCTTTCCCAGCAACTTTCTAAAGTGAAAAATAAATTCAATCAGCTAAAAATCAAGCTGCATCAGACGACAGATGATCTCAGAGAAAAGACTTTGATGTTAGAACGTGTCCAGAGAGACTTACATGAAGCACAGTGTCAAAAGCAGGTTATTGAACACATGTTCAGTGAACAAGGCAAAGTGAATGAATACCTTGGAAAGCAGGAATCCTTAGAGGAAAGATTATCTCAACTCCAGAGTGAAAACATGTTGCTCCGACAGCAACTGGATGATGCACAAAACAGAGCCGACAGTAATGAGAAGATAGTTATTAGCATCCAAGACCAGTTTCAGCAGACTTTGAGAAAACTTCAGGCTGAACGTGAGGAACAAGGTCTGATGCTGGAGGAACGAAACAAGGAGTTAATCAACAAATGGAAGCATGTAGAAGAGAGAATGTGTCAGTATGAAAATGAGAAAGCAGAAAGAGAAGTAAGTATCCAGAAGGAGAAATAATTCTCAGATTTCCTGAAAGGAAATTCAAAGTGATTCTTCATTCTGGCTAAATGTTGAATCTAGCTGAATATAAAAAATACACGGGCTGTGAATCTATGGTCTCTAAAACAGACTAAAAGCACACCTTGTATCCAGCAAATAAAAATTAGACCC
>NW_011380928.1:0-729 GCF_000754665.1 Bison bison bison
GTCTTGGAAATAAGCTTGTTTGTCTTTAAGATACGGAAACACATTTAAAAATTATAAATTTGCCGAAAAAGATGCAGCTGGTGTGTGGTTAACTTAGAATTCCAGTTTAATCTTCTTTGACTCCAAAGTCCATGTTTCTAAACAGTGTAAAATAGTGCTTTTGTAAAAATTTTGTCCTTTACATGTGATTTGACCTAATGATCAGTGGTGTTTTTTTTTTTTTTCTTTCTTTCTTTTTTTAAATAGAAAAGATTAAAATCAACATGGGACAAAGCTATGATTCTTGAGTCATGTAGACTTGTAGTCATAGGTTTTTCAGCTGCCATTTAGTCTCTTTGATGCTAAATGTCCTTATCTGTAAGATAAGGGTGTTTATAACTCCCCTAGAGTTTTGGAGATAAACAAATAGCATATTGTTCCGTACTTAGCTAATATGTAATATATGTATACTTAGGTGGCAGTTTATTTAAAGGAAGCACTGGGACTTGTGGCCACATCCTCCAAGAATAAAAGAAAAAAGTACTTAAAATATGGAATGACCATGTATGTTACATGAAAAAGAACAAGAGCCAGAACCACAGAAAAGCGAGGGAGAAACCAAACAAGTAGATGATGAAGATGCTGAACTGATCTTGTTTGGAGTGGAACATGTAAATGAAGATGCTGATGTGATCTTTGTGGGGATGACCTCAAATTCAAAACCAGTTGTTTCAAACATACTGAACAGAG
>NW_011380928.1:4526-5132 GCF_000754665.1 Bison bison bison
GTTTCCAGTGATATGGTCCCTGACTACTTCCTCTCTTCCATTCTCTGTCATTCTACTCTACTGTTTTCCCCACTGCTGCCCAGTGTTTGACAACACTGGTCTTGCTTTCCCTAAGCAAATTCCATTTCTTCCCAATCCAAAGACTTTGCAAATTCTCTTCTTCTGGAAATGCTCTTCCCCTAGGCCTGCATGGCTTGCTACATCCCTTGTTTGAGCTTCACCAATGCTGTTCAAATCACACAATGAAATACTCACGCCCCTCCTTTTCCTTCTCCTTCTTAAAGGCACTTTAAGTCTCTACACTCTTCTTCCCTGTCCAGCCTACACTTCCTAGATTTTCACACACAGACACACATACACACAAAACCTGAAAAGAGATAACATCAGGGCTTTGCTTCGTAAAATTAACTTGAGTAAGTTTCTGTGCCTGCAGAACAAAGATAGTTAATACTGAGTTGAGTTCTTTCAGGAGCTTCCTCTCTTTTTCTATTGATGCCTCTCTATTTTTTTCAGGCAATGACACTTTGTGTTTTTTTACAAATGTATTGAATATCTGTCAAGATGACTATTTTGCTTTGCCTTTGGTGAATTTTCCTTGTCTACTTT
>NW_011380929.1:0-547 GCF_000754665.1 Bison bison bison
AACACTGGAGTGGGTTACCATTTCCTTCTCCAGGGGATCTTCCCGACCTAGGGATCGAACCTGGGTCTCCTGCATTGGAGGCAGACGATTTAACCTCTGAGCCACTAGGGAAGCCCAACTGTTGCTAGCTGCTAGTGATTCCCGTTAGTCAAACCTGGTCAGAAGAAGCCAGAGTACTTGGAAGCTCAATGATATAGTCCTTATAGGTCTGCTTCTTAGGGCACAGAACAAGCTAGAGAGAGCGGGAGTCAACTTGGAAGAAGGAGTGGAAGATATTCATCAGAGAAGCATCAAGAGATGCCTGCCACAGGCAGAGGGCTCCAAACAAGACAAGAGAGAGTCTTTGGAAGTGGAAAACTGGGCAACATCATTCCTGGAAAGATAATGAGAAGGAATTAATACAGTTATTATTAGAGAAGAGCTTGGTGTTGGATCCCTCCTGGAAAATCAGACAGGTCATAATATAAAATATCATGGAGAGGCCAATAAACACGAAGATAAAGCCTGTAGAATGTATGTTGGTGATTGCAGGTGTTGATCTTAATAA
>NW_011380930.1:0-598 GCF_000754665.1 Bison bison bison
TCCCCACCTCAGACCATTGACATTTATTCTGCATTTTTGGAATGCTTTTCCTTTCAATATTTCATATCTCACATAATTTAGAATTTTATTGAACCCCCCCATTTGGTTTCCTTCAGAGCACTTGGTGCTATCTGAAATGGTTACTCACTGATTTTTCTATTGTCTGTGTCTCTCAGCTCTGTAACAACCTAGAGGGGAGGAATGGGGAAGGAGGAGGAGGGATAGTCAAGAGGGAGGGGACATAGGTATACCTGTGGCTGATTCATGATGATATTTGGCAGAAACCAACACAATGCTGTAAAGCAACTATCCTCCAATTAAAAATAAAACAAAAAAACAAAAATATAAACCAAGAAAAAAGTCTTTCTTTAATATTTTGCCCACTGTGTTTCTAGGATGCAGACTCTGCCTAGGAAAACACACACACACATACACACACACACACTCAACAAATACTTGTGTCCTGAGGGAACATTCCTTCACTCACACAGTTTGGGCTTCCCTGGTAGCTCAGCTGGTAAAGAATCCGCCTGCAATGCAGGAGACCCCAGTTCAATTCCCAGGTCAGGAAGATCCACTGGAGAAGGAAATGGAGACC
>NW_011380931.1:0-798 GCF_000754665.1 Bison bison bison
TGATGCTTTTGAACTGTGGTGTTGGAGAAGACTCTTGAGAGTCCCTTGGACTGCAAGGAGATCCAACCAGTCCATTCTGAAGGAGATCAGCCCTGGGATTTCTTTGGAAGGACTGATGCTGAAGCTAAAACTCCAGTACTTTGGCCACCTCATGTGATGAGTTGACTCGTTGGAAAAGACTCTGATGCTGGGAGGGATTGGGGGCAGGAGGAGAAGGGGATGACAGAGGATGAGATGGCTGGATGGCATCACTGACTCGATGTATGTGAGTCTGAGTGAACTCCAGGAGTTGGTGATGGACAGGGAGACCTGGTTTGCTGTGATTCATGGGGTCGCAAAGTTTGGACATGACTGAGAGACTGAATTGAACTGAAGGTAAATATCTCACTGGACTGTTAATAATCTAGACCAATGCAGTTCAATAAAAATACAATGGGCTACATTTGTATTTTTAAATTTTCTACTAAGAAAAGTAAAAATAAACAGGTGAAATTAGCATTAGTAACACGTAGGCATACCTTTGAGATAGTGCCGTCTTGGTTTCAGACCATCAGAATAAAGCAAGTAGCTCAATAAAAGAAGTCACATAATTTTGGGAGAGTTCTCAGTGGATTTGATAGTTATAGTTACACTGTACTTTAAAAAAGTTATTGGAGTGTAGTTGCTTTACAATGTTGTGTTAGTATCCAGAGTGTCAGTTCAGTTCAGTCGTTCAGTTGTGTCCGACTGTTTGCAACCCCATGAACTGCAGCACACCAGGTCTCCCTGTCCATCACCAACTCCCGGAGTTTACCCAAA
>NW_011380932.1:0-780 GCF_000754665.1 Bison bison bison
CACATTGGTTACTTAGTGACCAGGGAGGGACCTGAAGTGGATTTTGAATTGGCAGACAGGAGTTGCACCAGCAGCAAGTTCTGGTCCTGGTTTGAGCGTTTCATCCATGTGGTGTAACTTTTGAAGAACTAGGCTTGAGAAGGCTGCTCCCAGTTTTGTACAATTTGACTTCTGTTTCCACTCGTTAATATTCTACTTTAATTCTGAGGAAATTGCATGAGACTTTTCCAACTTTCACTCGAGGAAACAAGCCTCAGAGCTCCCCGTTGGATCTGTTGAAGGTCCCTCCTTGTTCTGGGTCAAGCCCGCCTGTATGGTGTAGCAGACAGAGGTCCTGACTTCATGCCAGATACCTTCCCTCCTGGAATTCTTGCAATAACAGGGTAGTTTAGTATACTTTTCGTTTGCTGTTTGGGTTTATGATGTAGAAAAGAAGCTTGGTAAACCAAGTGGCTGGACAGAACGTTAAGACAGATGGGTGCCAATCGTGGCAAACGTGACCTTTGGGATAGGCGCATTTTTGCTCACGTCCGAGAAAACTGCCATGTCTAGGACTTTTATCTGAGGACGTTAACTTTATGTTTGATTTGAAACTTAGGACGACATCAGTAATAAACTTGAAAATGAAATTGCAAATAAGGATTCTAGGCATCGACAGGTAATGGCTTTTAATGAACCGTGTCTGACTTTTTAAGTAGTGAATTACTGAGGAAGGAAGGTAAAGATCTTTTCAATGTGACTCCCACATTGGAAATCAAGTCCCAGTGTAAAGTTCTTATG
>NW_011380933.1:0-525 GCF_000754665.1 Bison bison bison
CTGACTACTGGTCTTTTATGTCCTTGATTAAGTTTGTTGCCAGATGTTTTATTCTTTTGGATGCAACTATAAGTGGGATGTTCTTAATTTTTGTTTCTGATTGTTATTAGTGTATAGAAACGCAATTGAGTTTTGTATATGGATTGGGATTGTAAATGATAGTATTTTATATGATTGTAAATTGATCTGAAATGATTCAGCTTTACTGAATGTAGTCTAACAACTTTTTGTGAAGTTATGTGAAACATTTTATTTGTGAAATCTGTTTCTCCTGCAATAGGTCATTCAGAGGACCCAAGACATGGTGGTTACTAGTAGACTTCCCACAGTAGTTCTTCATTCCATGTGGACTCCTTCAAGGGCAGTGAGCATCACAGCTTCCCTTGAACTTCGTCTGGGTAAGTCTTGGCCTGTATAAGAAAGTTTCATGCCTGTCTACTCTAAATTTCTTTTGTGGTATTGACATGGTTGTTTTGAAACATAATTTACTTTCCAGTAATTTCAAATGTATGGAAAACTCCTAGC
>NW_011380934.1:0-715 GCF_000754665.1 Bison bison bison
TGCAGGGTCCACCCCTGTTGCTGACCACACGGTGGGCCGGGAGCAGGGGCGGCGCATCTCTGAACCTCAGTGCTCTCTGATATTTCCTCCACTTGGCCCTTCTATGATTAAACCACACCTCCAGTCAGAGAGAAAAAGGGGGCTGGGTTAGTACATGGACCAGTTAATGTCAGACAGGAAAAAACGGAGCAGGGAAATCTTGGTGACTTGAAGATGGGAAACTACACCAGGAGAAGAAGCTATTTCCTTCTGGTTAAAATTTTTTAGGACATTTACTTAAAGGCCCTCCCATCAGCCCCCTACCCCCACCCCCAGCAAGTGAGCACTGATGATGTGCCTGGCTCTGGACTGGCTTCTCGCCTTGTCTCTCCTCCCACCTATTACTATTCGTGCCACTAACGCCACTCACTAGGCAGGCGCACCTTCGTGATGGGGGAAGTTGAGCACGTGATAAAGTGGGTGCCTTTTAAAATCATACTGAGAGGAACGGGACCCTTTTTGAATGACCCATCTTTGGTGCACAGTAAATAATCAATAGGCATGGGCTGGGTTTGTAAATAAAAGCTGTCCTCAGGGACTGTTGCGACGGTTATAGAGACGGAGCTGGTGTTGCCAGTGAGGTTTGGTCGTGGGGGCCCAGGGACTCTGTGGCTCGTCTGCTGACACCAGTGGAGTGGAAGCCCTGGACACAGCCTCAGTACCAGACTGCAGATCA
>NW_011380935.1:0-558 GCF_000754665.1 Bison bison bison
TGTGTGTGTGTGTGGGTGTGTGTGTGTATATATATATATATATATTTTTTTTTTTTTGGTAAAGGCACATCTCCACTTGAATTACATATACTCAGACCCCTTAAAACCTGGGTTAGTATCTGGATATTGGATATCAACGTGAGTGGAGAGGAATCTCTGGAGTGTATATGGAAGTAATTTTCTGAGAGAGTTGTTGGTATGCCATGGATCACCCCTCCTACCCCCTGCCAGCCCCACTCTCCCCAGTCACCAAGGTGAGGGAAAAGGGTGTTTTGCTTTTCGTGACAAACGAAAAGAGGATGACTGAGAGAGCTTGATGTTTAGCTCCTGCAGCTGATGTAACAACAGGACCAGTGTGTGTGACAACAGGACCTGACTCTGTTTTGCGTGTGTGTGTTAGTCACTCAGTCATGTCTGACTCTCTTAGCGACTGCATGGACTGTAGCCTGTCAGACTCCTCTGTCCGTGGAATTCTCCAGGCAAGAATACTGGAGTGGGTTTCCATGCCCTTCTCCAGGGGATCTTCCTGACCAAGGGACTGAACCTGTGTCTCTTGAG
>NW_011380936.1:0-652 GCF_000754665.1 Bison bison bison
AAAACATTTTTTAACTTGTATATCTGTATTCTAAAACACTGCCATCATAAAGCAGACATGTGAGTGAAAGGGTTGCCTCATCCAGAAGTCATTAGTGTGAAGGGAGAGATTGGGCTACCCCCAGTCCTATCTTAATTTTGATTTTATTCTACATAGTCTAGGAAATGTACTATGGTCTCTAAAAGCCCTAGTTTTCAAAGTGACTCTGCCTTTTTGTTGGTAGGGGGCAAAAAACACTATTGCTTTGTCTTACAGAGCGAATGTCTGCCAACTACCCATTCGTTACATGTCTGAACTTTGGTAATATATGGCTATGGAGATTAAACCTTCTATAAAGACTTCCTATTGAGGTGAATGCTCATATTGAAATGTAGTTACCTACAATATTTACTAGAGATTTATGAGATTAAATTAAGAGATAATGTAAGAAAGTAGACGTTTTTGTTCTACATGCTTGATGATTCATTTAGGGACCTAGAAATATTGTGCGAAAATGTATAAATATCATCCAAAAGGCTTTCTGCCCTATATTTTTAAAATACAGAATAGTTATATATGAAGTAGTCCCGGCCCTAGTTCTATAGGGCTTGGCTATTAATATTTTTATGGAAGAAATGTTTAGTTCTGGAAAAGGTAAATGCTTGTATATATT
>NW_011380937.1:0-573 GCF_000754665.1 Bison bison bison
TGACTGCACAGGCACTGATCACGTAATTTTAGGCAATGATCACATGGCTATCATACACTGATTACGTGGCGGATCATACATTGATCACATGACTGATCATGCACTGATTACGTGTCTGATCATGCACTGATCACGTGGGTGTTCATGCACTGATCCCGAAGTTGATCATACACTGATCACTTGAATGTGCATGATATGATCACGTAGCTGACCATGCACTGATCACGTGGCTGATCATGCACTGATCACATGTATGATCTTACACTGATCACGTGGCTGATCATTCAATAATCCCGTTGCTTACCATGCACTGATCAGGTTGCTAAGAAGCACTGATCACGTGGCTATTCATTCACTAATCCCGTTGCTTATCATTCACTGATCAGCTTTCTATCATGCACTGATCACGTGACTGACCATGCACTGATCTCGGGACTGATCATGCACTGATCACGTGTCTATCATGCACTAATCACGTGACTGCACATGCACTGATCACGTAACTGTAGGCAATGATCACGTGGCTATCATGCACTGATCACATGGCTTTTCATGCCCTGCTATGTGACTAAG
>NW_011380938.1:0-738 GCF_000754665.1 Bison bison bison
AGATAAACTTGAAAGGAAGAGTGTGTGGGCTTGTAAAAGTGAATCAGAGGGTGGGGCTAAGAAAAGGGTAGTGCTAAAATTGCTAAAAATTACTCCTACAGTTCAGAGTTAATTAACTCAGCCACAATCTCTTACTAAAGGAACCCACTGCCAATTCTGCTCCAGTGGAAGAAAACAAGGTGTTGTAAATATGTCTCTGTTTAAAAATATTTATTTATGTTTTCTTTCTTCATTGAAGTGCTTAGCTAAATAACAAGTTATCAAGACTTCCACAGAACAGAAATGATAGTTGAAGGCTATCCCCCAAGAATTCTGTGCAAGTCTGAGGGATTTAACCCTGAACTGGTTCAAAGATTGTGCTGGAAAACTGCTAAGCAGGAGAGCACCTTCATTTCCAAAGATGTGAGAGAGACGGTTTTACCATGAATTGTTAAACCATGAATGATGTTTTCTCCAGTCACATTTTTGGATTTGCAACCTTTGTATCTGTCAACAGGGGCAAAAAGAATAGGATAGTCTCAGAATGATTGAACCAAAACCTTTCTACCCCTTCAAAAGATTGGACATGGCAACATAAACTTGATCTCACTCATTTGTGTAGGGAACTATTGATCTCTTTATCCCCTACTCCTACCCAGCTTCAAGTCTCGGCCACCATTCCAGGGGCCATTAGCTTTCCCCTCTTTCATAGAATAATCTAAGCCCCTAACCTTACACTACATGCTTATCAGAAACCCT
>NW_011380939.1:0-763 GCF_000754665.1 Bison bison bison
CCTTCCCCTCGCCCACGATGTAGTTGCCGATTTCATTGGCACTATGAAATCTAATGAAGCTTTTGTAGCCTTATTTTTTCTTTCGGTCACATTTGTATTGCTGTTATAAATCTCTGTCTCTATATACAGCTTTTGTAAATTCTGTGGCGTTTCCTTTTCTCTCTCTCTCTCTCTTTTTCATTTTTTAAACCTATTATTATTTTCTCTACATTTATTATTTGTTTACTTTCCCTACTGTTCTTTTCCCCTTGCAGTTAATCTTTAATGTATATAAATCTTTTCAGTTCAGTTCAGTTCAGTTCAGTGACTCAGTTGTGCCCGAATCCTTGTGACCCCATGAACCACAGCACGCCAGGCCTCCCTGTCCATCACCAATGCCTGGAGTCCAACCAAACCCATGTCCATCGAGCTGATGATGCCATCCAACCATCTCATCCTCTGTTGTTCGCTTCTCCTCCTGCTCTCAATCTTTCCCAGCATCAGGGCCTTTTCCAATGAGTCAGCTCTTCACATCAGGTGGCCAAAGTATAGGAATTTCAGCTTCAACATCAGTCCTTCCAATGAACACCCAGGACTGATCTCCCTTAGAATGGACTGGTTGGATTTACTTGCAGTCCAAGGGACTCTCAACAGTCATCTGTACCTCTATTTAACTCTGCATATGTATTTTTCCTTTCTTTCCTTTTCTCTCAATGTATTTGTTAGTTTTATTTTCATTCTTTTATTCTCCAATTGGCACCTTGCTCTAGTTTTGTTTCCCAGT
>NW_011380940.1:0-651 GCF_000754665.1 Bison bison bison
AGACAGAGGATGAGATGGCTGGATGACATCACTGACTCAATGGACGTGAGTCTGAGTGAACTCCGGGAGATGGTGATGGACAGGGAGGCCTGGCGTGCTGCGATTCGTGGGGTCTCAAAGAGTTAGACACGACTGAGTGACTGAACTGAACTCAACTGAACTGAGACAGCATATTGAAAAGCAGAGACGTTACTTTGTCAACAAAGGTCCATCTAGTCAAGGCTATGGTTTTTCCAGTAGTCATATATGGATGTGAGAGTTGGACTACAAAGAAATCTGAGTGCTGAAGAATTGATACTTTTGAACTGTAGTTTTGGAGAAGACTCTTGAGAGTCCCTTGGACTACAAGGAGATCCAATCAGTCCATCCTAAAGGAAATCAGTCGTGGATGTTCATTGGAGGGACTGATGTTGAAGCTGAAACTCCAATACTTTGGCTACCTGATGTGGAGAGCTGACTCATTAGAAAAGACCCTGATGCTGGGAAAGATTGAGGGTGGGCGGAGAAGGAGACGATAGAGGGTGAGATGTTTGGATCGCATCACCGACTCAATGGATATGGGTTTGGGTGGACTCTGGAGTTGTTGATGGATAGGGAGGCCTGGTGTGCTGTGATTCATGGGGTCACAAAGAGTCGGACACGACTGAGCAA
>NW_011380941.1:0-606 GCF_000754665.1 Bison bison bison
ATCTTATTATAAGCACCACAAACTTTGATCTTTCTTCATTTAGAATGAAAGGGAAGAGAAGCTGCTGAGCTGGTAAGATGGCCACACAAATAACTTATCATTTATGAGGGGGAGCCCAAGATTTTATTCTCAGTCCTACAGCATTGATTCATTCAGATAGCATATTCCAGACACTTTTCACACACTGACCATCCAACAGTGAGACAGTCATGCTGGACTTGGACTTGAATCCAAATCAAAATTCATCATTTACTGATTCAAAGATCTTGGAGAATGCTGTCCTTGAGCCTCATCTTTCTCGTCTGTAAAACAGAGATAATACCTTCTTGAATAGGGCATTGTGGGAGTTAAAAGTGAATTAAGTTTCCCACAAATGCACATAACCTGTATTCTATAACATATTGCCACTATTACTCCACTAGGCAGGCCCTGAGCTCAGGATGAAAAAAATCATAAGGCAATCTCTCTGTCCCAAATTCCTCTTCAAAGAGGGCAGCAAAAATCTCACAGAGGTCCCCCCCCACAATGTAACCTGTGAGCTGCAAGACACCTCACATATTGTGGCGATCTCCAATGAATTCATATTTCAAAATCATTTGAAGTCTT
>NW_011380942.1:0-503 GCF_000754665.1 Bison bison bison
AGCTGGGAGGCCCTACACACAGGCTGAGTAGGCAATTCCCATATTTTTGCTATTTTTGTCATTTGTACCCAGTTGACTTTCCAGAATGATCTGAAGCAGAGCTGCCTACATAGTAGAGTTTGAGGACTAAACAAGTGGTCCTATGTGCCCGTACCAGCTTGTTTAGGTGCTAGAAATTTCTGCCAAGTTGCTTTAGGTTGGCATGAAGGGTTCATTAAAATGATGGCATGACATCTGGATCACCTTGGATAAATGAAGTTCTAGGGATCAGGAACACCTCAGAATGAATTCATTTTTGTATTA
The DNA here is from genome assembly GCF_000754665.1 of Bison bison bison. Classification (NCBI taxonomy): domain Eukaryota; kingdom Metazoa; phylum Chordata; class Mammalia; order Artiodactyla; family Bovidae; genus Bison; species Bison bison. The sequence continues at coordinate 304 of NW_011380942.1, forward strand.
GCTAATGCCAGGGTCCTGGGAACATAGGACAAGGACGGATTAGTTTTGATTAGGGCTTCCCTGGTAGCTTAGCTGGTAAAGAATCTGCCTGCAATGCAGGAGACCATGGTTTAATTCCTGGGTCTAGAAGTTCTGCTGGAGAAGGGATAGGCTACCCACTCCAGTATTCTTGGGCTTCCCTGGTGGCTCAGATGGTAAAG
>NW_011380943.1:0-586 GCF_000754665.1 Bison bison bison
TATTTCAGTCCAGATGCTGGGGAAAGGAGGGCATCAGCAAGTTAACAGTGTCACAGGACAAACTCAATAATAAACTCGATGGATAATACCTGAGAAAAGGAAGACACTAGGGAAAAGGAAGGCACTAAAATTCATGCAAAATTGTGAATACAAAAGCAAATCATTACCACAAATGAATTGGATTGGGTTGTGCGTGCGTAGCCATGTCCAACTCTTTTGTGACCCCATGGACTGTGGCTCGCCAGGCTCTTCTGTCCATGCGGTTTTCCAGGCAAGAACACTGGAGTGGGTTGTCACTCTTTCCAACCCAAGGGTCGAACCCATGTCTCCTGCATCTGCTGCATTGGTAGGTGGATTCTTTACCACTGAGTTACCTGGGAAGCCCATATCACAAATAAATACACATTACTAACTAACAAAAGTTTTATTGAAAGAGAGAGCAAATTAAATGTATAAAATACTGTATCTTTTCTATTTAATTATGCATAATTACATATCCTACATATGCAAATACGCAAGGCTTCCATGGTAGCTCAGATGGTAAAAAATCTGCCTGCAATGAAGGAGACTCAGGTTGATTCCTGGG
>NW_011380944.1:0-584 GCF_000754665.1 Bison bison bison
ATCCTGAAGCTCAGCTGGCAATTGTCAAGCAGGTGAGCAGAGAGTAATCACGCTGCTCAACAGGCCCTGATCACGTGGCTGATCATGCACTGATCAAGTGGCTGATCATACTCTGCTCCCGAAACAGATCATGCACTGATCACCCGGCTATCATGCAGTGCTCACGTGGCTGGTCATGCAATGATCACATAGGTACCATGAACTGGTCACGTGACTGATCATGCACTGATCACGTGTCTAATCATGCACTGATCTCGTGGGTATCATGCACTGCTCACGTGGCTGATCATGCTTGATAACGTAGCTACCTTGTACCGGTCACGTGACTGATCATGCACTGATCACGTAATTGATGATGCAATGATCACGTGGCTCATCATGCACTGATCACGTGACTGTTCATGCACTGATCATGTGACTCATCACGCACTGATCACGTGGCTATCATGCACTGCTCACGTGGCTGTTCATGCAATGATCAAGTAACTGATCATGCACTGATCACGTGGCTCATCATACACTGATCACGTGCCTGGTCACGCACAGATCACGTGACTAATCATGCACTGATCACGTGGCTATAA
>NW_011380945.1:0-670 GCF_000754665.1 Bison bison bison
CCAAGGGCCCAGACTGGAGTCCGCTGCGTCAGGAGCATTTGCCAGCTCTCCCCAAGGCCCCGGGCTCGCTCGGGCACTTCCTCCCGGGGGTGTGTGTGAGGGGGTCCTGCCATGGCCACGCCGGGATCCTCGCTGAGGAGCCAACAGCTTCACCCCCCGGGGCTTCTGCACCATCCGTGCCCACAGGAGCCCAGTGAAAAAGGCGAACGACTTCTCAGTCTTGTTATGAAACTAGCTCAGCGCTCCGGCCTCCCTCAGGGTGTCTCAGGGGCCGTGCTGGAGTGGGACAGGGCACCCTCCCGAGGGCTCTGTTACAACCGCCCGCTGAAGGCTGACACCTGTGTGCGACTGCGCAAGGCAGCCAGCAAGGACCTCCCCCATGACCTCCCTGCTTTCAAAACTAGCCAGGAGAGGTTGTTTCTGCCTCAAACGACCACCACCTTCCTCGACCCCCGGCCGCGCTCCCAGCTCAGGCTGGGCGATGGCTGGATGCACGCAGGCCTGGCCTTTGGTCGATGGGTGGCCTCTCCAGGCCTGCGCCCCACTGTTGGGTGGGTGGGCTTCACTGCAGCCCCGGGCCCCCTGGAGAGCCCAGCCCCCACCGGCCCCTCCCCAGGCCGGCAGAGGAGCCCGCCGGGACCTGGGCAGGCAGTCAATGACACCTGAGCTC
>NW_011380946.1:0-510 GCF_000754665.1 Bison bison bison
GGATTTGCCTGGCAGTCTAGTGGTTAGGATTTCCCCTTCCAAAGTAAGGGGATTGGGTTGTGGGTTCAATCTCTAGTCGGGAGCTAAGATCCCGCATGCCTGGGAGCCAAAAATCCAAAAATGTAAAAAACAACTAAGAAACATTGTAACAAATTCAATACATAGTTTAAAAATCTTATTAAAAAAGAAAGAGATTCCCTAATTCTTTGTTTTAAATTTTATTCCTGTTTCCTTGTTTATAACCACAAACACACAAAGACACACACAGACACACACACACATTTTCCATTAAGCTGGGAAGCACTAAAATTGTTCATTTAGAATAACAATATTACCTGTTATTTTCCACCATTGCTTCATGTCTCAGTTGGGTAATCCTTGGAAATAATTTGACACCATCTTAATTATTGTTTTACTTCATCAAGGACCCACTTAGTCTGTTAGTTCAGATATTTGGAGGTGAGGTGAGTCAGCAATGAAGGGCTTCCCTGGTGGCTCACACAATAAAGA
>NW_011380947.1:0-620 GCF_000754665.1 Bison bison bison
TCCACTCATATTAGGTCTCTAATCCATTTTCAGTTTATTTTTGTATATAGTGTTAGAGAATGTACTAATCTCATTCTTTGACAGCAACATGTCAAAGAATAAGATTAGAGCCTAAACACAACTTGGTATTATCAGAAAACTAAATATGCTTTTACATTTGAGCCAGTAATTAGAGTTTTCAGAAAGTAACCCTGAAGAGACATCCACAACCATATGAAAATGCTTACATATCCATGAACATGTTAACTGAAGGAACATGATATATATCCACAGAGTGGAGTACTATACAGCTATAAAAAATAATGAGCATGATCTTTGTAAACTAATATGGAGTGCTTCCATGATAGATATAGATATATAAAAGAATGTGGGAGTTTTGGGCTAATGTCAATGATACCAAGTGCAGTGCCTTCGCATCCTGGTATGAAGAGGCTTTGAGAGCTGAAGAAGAGAGAGCCAGAGCCAGAGCTGCAGCCAGGGCTCCTATGGTGCCAGGACCAATGCAATTTCCAGAGCGTGTCCAAAGCTCCTTCCACCCCTGGTGAAGTCTGAGCAGATACTTCACATTGCATTTCAAGAAAGCAAGCAATCTTCCAACTAGCAGAGGGCCAAGGTGTTTC
>NW_011380948.1:0-572 GCF_000754665.1 Bison bison bison
CACCTTTGCTTTTCACTTCTCTTCATTTCACAGATATTTGTACAGCCTCCTCAGACAGCCATTTTACATTTTTGCACTTCTTTTTTCTTGGCGATGGTCTTGAACCCTGTCTCCTGTACAATTTCACGAACCTCCATCCATAGTTCATCCAGCACTCTGTCTATCAGATCTAGTCCCTTAAATCTATTTCTCACTTCCACCGAATAATCATAAGGGATATGATTTAGGTCATACCTCAAAGGTCTACTGGTTTTCCCTACTTTCTTCAATTTAAGACTGAATTTTCAAATAAGGAGTCCATGATCTAAGCCACAGTCAGCTCCTGGTCTTGTTTTGGCTCACTGTATAATGCTTCTCCATCTTTGGTTGCAAAGAATAGAATCAATCTGATTTTGATGCTGACCATCTGGTGATGTCCATGTGTACAGTCTTCTCCTGTTTTATTGGAAGAGGGTGTTTGCTATGGCCAGTGTGTTTTCTTGGCAAAACTCTATTAGCATTTGCCCTGCTTCATTCTGTATTCCAAGGCCAAATTTGCCTGTAACTCCAGGTGTTTCTTGACTTCCTACTTT
>NW_011380949.1:0-618 GCF_000754665.1 Bison bison bison
AGATGAGCCTGGCAGGCTATGGCCCATGGGGTCACAGAGTCAGACATGACTGAACAACGGAGCACATAAAATCACCACAGATGGTAAGTGCAGCCATGAATTTAAAAGATACTCCTTGGAAGGAAAGCTTTGACAAACCTAGACAAGATATTAAAAAGCAGAGGCATCACTTTGCCGATAAAGGTCCATATAGTCAAAGCTATGGTTTTTCCACTAGTCATGTACGAATGTGACAGTTGGACCATAAATAAGACTGAATGCTGAAGAACTGATGCTTTCAAATTGGGGTGTTGGAAAAGATTCCTGAGAGTCCCTTGGACTGCAAGGAGAACAAATCAGTCAATCTTAAAGGAAATCAATATTGGTTTCCTTTAAGAAATCAATTCAAAGTTGAACTGGAGAAGTCATTGGAAGAACTGATGCTAAAGCTGAAGCTCCAATATTTTGGCCATCTGATGGGGAGAGCAGACTCATTGGAAAAGACCCTAATGCTCGAAGGCTAAAGGAGAAGGGGTGGCAGAGGATGACATGGTTAGACAGCATTACTGACTGAATGGACAAGTATTTGTGCACACTCCAGGATATGGATGTGAAAGACAGAGGAGCCTGGCATGCTAT
>NW_011380950.1:0-809 GCF_000754665.1 Bison bison bison
CATACTGTTTCACATAGTGGCAACACCAATTTGCTATCCCACCAGTAGTACATGAGGATTCCCTTTTGTCTACATCCTGACAACCCTTGTTACTTTTTCTATTTTTGATAATATCCATTCTGACAGGTGTGAGGTGATATATCATTGCTGTTTTGATTTTCATATCTCTGATGATTACTGATGGAGATCATTTTGTGTGCCTGTTGGTCACCTGTATGCCTTCTTTGGGAAAATGTCCATTCACGTCCTCTCCCCATTTTTTAATCATATTTTTTGTTGTTGTTGTTTTTCTAACGATTGATATATGTGAAGTATTTGTATATTGTGGATATTAAGCCCTTATCAAATATATGATTTATAAGTATCTTCTCCCATTCAGTAGGTTTCCTTTTAATTTTGTTGATGGTTTCTTTGGCTTGTGCACAAGCTTTTCAGTTTTATGCAGCCCCATATATTTATTTTTGTTTTGTTGTCCTTGCTTGTGAAGTCAGATCTAAAAAGAAATATCTCTAAGACTGGTGTCAAAGATTACTTCTTATGTTTTATTCTAGAAGTTTTATGATTTCAGGTTTTATATTCAGATCTATAATTTGTCTGGAGTTCATTTTTGGGTATGGCGTATGTAGTGGTCCAGTTTCCTTCCTTTGCATGTATCTATCCAGTTTTCCTAACAACATTTAGTACAGAAACTGTCTTTTCCATATTGTATATTCTTGCTTCCTTTGTCAGAGGTTAATTGACCATCCATTGCTGTTGTTCAGTTGCTAAGCTGTGTCCAACTCTTTGCAACCCCATGGACGGCAGCACTA
>NW_011380951.1:0-710 GCF_000754665.1 Bison bison bison
TTTCTATTTAAGTATTTACTGGGTAAGAATCATTCATAGATCTAATGAATTAATTCTATTAAAAATGAAACTGTACTACTAAACTACATTAATTATTACCTTAAAGCAATCAAAAAGATGATCAAGTTGCTCAGGAGAAAAATCCCATGCCAATTTCGCCAGTAGATCATGTACATTCTTCACAATGGCTTCATGCTTCCCTGCCTATGGAAAAAACAAACAAAATCAGAGCACACTAAAATCTAAACAGCAATAAGCAGCATATACTGTCTGTGAACACTCTTAATTAATACAGTGTTCCCATCTCCATCTAACTGTGTAACCTAAGAAAATTCCTAATGTTTTAAATGTTTTACAACAGCCATCTAAAACCTGCCCACTTGATTTCCTGATATACACGGTTAATGTAGACTTTGCAAACACATGTTCACTTTTAGTACAGTTTACTGAATTTAACATGCCAATTTTAACAATGCAAATAGGAAAATAGTAAGGCACACCAGCGGTATTGTTTCAAAACTGGAACCAAAGTCAAAATTGAATGTTTTCTCAGCTTCTAAAGACTCAATAAGGGCTTCCCTGGTAGGCTCAGTGGTAAAGAATCAGCCTGAAATGCAGTAGACGTGAGTTCAATTCCTGTATTGGGAAGATGCCCTGGAGAAGGAAATGGCAACCCACTCAAGTATTCTTGCCTGGGAAATCCCATGCAA
>NW_011380952.1:0-741 GCF_000754665.1 Bison bison bison
TTTGGGTAGACTCCGGCAGTTGGTGATGGACAGGGAGGCCTGGCGTGCTGTGGTTCATGGGGTCGCAAACAGTCGGACACGACTGAGCGACTGAACTGAACTGATGATTGATATGCAGTGTTGTACAGCAGAAATTAATGAAACACTGTAAAGCAATTCTCTCCAATTAAAAAAATAAATAATAAATATGAAAAAGAAACAATATCATTTATAATAGCATTAAAAAGACTTGTAAATAAACATATCAAAAGAAGTACAAAATGTATATGCTGAAAACTATAAAAATATTGTTAAAAATAACTTGAATAACTCAAATAGGAACTTCCCTGTCAGTCCAGTGTTTAAGTCTCCATGCTTCCACTGCACAGGGCGGGTTCAATTTCTGGTCAGGGAACTAAGATCCTGCATGGCACAGCTAAACAAATAAATAAAATGGAAAAGACCTCATTAAAAAAAAAAAAAAACTAAATAAGTAGAAAGGCATACCACTTCATGGATTACATTTTAACACTATTAGACATAATGTCTAATGTCTAACATAATGTCTAGTATTGTTAAAATGTCAATACTCCCCAAACTGATGTATGGATTCAAAGTAATCTCCATCAAATTTCCAGCTTTCTCCTTTACAGACATTTATAAGCTGAACCTAAAATTCATATGGAAATTCAAAAGACACAGAATGACCAAACAATCTTGAAAAATAAAAACAAGGCTAGAGTGATCACATTTCCAAATTTC
>NW_011380953.1:0-526 GCF_000754665.1 Bison bison bison
GTGGGCTACACTCCATGGGGTCAGGAGAATGTATATTGGACAGTATCAACAGCAGATGTTTGTGAAAGCTGGAGCACTGGAATTGGAAACTGGATCTGTTTGATACAAAGAACGATGACCTTTCCATTATTCTGGGCTGCCCACAGTAACTGGATCCCCTAAGATTAACTATCTACTCCAGAGTTGGACACTCCTGTAGCTATACCTCCTGATTATTTTTCCTTTCATAGAATAACAAACACACCAAATCACCCGGACCAGGTTATGAATCTGCCCCCAGAAAATCCAGGTCAGTACCTTTGTAGGATGACACAGAGCCATCACTTATAAACCTAGGTAGGTGAGTAAATCTTGCCTATTTCTTTCTCAACAGTTAATGACTAACCAAGCAGCATCCCTAACCAAATGTTGGTGTGACACTCCCTGTCTTTCAGGATTCTCAGGGACTTAAGGGTACGCACAGGATCAGAAGAAATGAATGTATAGTGCAGACTTTTTTATACTACACTGTAATTTTCATTTATTT
>NW_011380954.1:0-645 GCF_000754665.1 Bison bison bison
AGCAGCAGCAGCAGCAGCTAAGACAAGCCCTTCTGCTGGCTGCGCTGGGTCACATCTCCACCTGACCACCCTCCATCTCCACCTGACAGCCCTCCATTTACACCTGACAGCCCTCCATCTATACTTGACAGCCCTCCAAGGGCTCTGGCCAGTCTAGGCCGGGGACTGTCTGCAGTGCTTCCCCAAATATCTTTAAAAAAAACCATTTTATTATTTATTTACTCAGTTAATTTTTGGCTACACTGAGCCTTCATGGCTGCAAGAGGGCTTTCTCTAGTGCAGCGAGAGGGGGCCGTTCTCTAGTTGCGGTGCACGGACTTCTCACTGCAGTGCCTTCTCTAGTTGCGGTGCACGGGCTTCTCACTGCAGTGACTTCTCTTGTTGTGGGGCACAGGCTCTAGGGAGCACGGGCTTTAGTAGTTGTGGCGCACACCTACAGCTTGCCCCGAGGCAAGTGGAGTTTTCCCAGACCAGAGATCGAACCCATGTTCCCTGCACTGGCAGGCGGGTTCTTAACCACTGGACCATCAGAGAAGTCCCCAAGAGCATCTTGACAGAGCGCCCTTTCCTCCACCTTGGGACCAAGATGGAATCTTCAGGCCCTGGTCATGCTGGAGTGATTCTCATGTGATTTAAGCCTGTTTT
>NW_011380955.1:0-770 GCF_000754665.1 Bison bison bison
TTTTAAAGGCGCCTCAGACAACCCGCAGCAGAAAAGCCTCGGACCCACAGCTCGGAGCTGAGCACCATTGGTGTCTCCCATTAAAGCAGAGGTGAGCGTGTCACCAGAGTCTGGGCTGAACAAGGCCCAGCACAGATGCTCAGGCCCTGAGCACTAAGGCCTGGGCCTGCAGGTACCAGGAGCTCAGTCAGCAGGGGCCTGCTGGGAGGCAGGGCAGCCCCGCCTTGACTGTGAGCCACCTGCACTGCAGGACCGCCTGGGCTCTGCTCAGTCTTGTCTCTGGGACGAGGGTGGTGCCTTCATGTGCAGGATTCCCTAAACCCAGGAGACAGGGCCTTCCTCTGAGGACAGGACACCCCATACGTCTGCAGAGTGGCCAGGGCCAACCACCAGCTCAGCCTGCTCAGGGTCACACGCTGCTCTGCTCGACGGTTTTGCGAACACTGTGCTGCACAGGAGATGGAAATCTGGAATCTCCCGGAGCCACACCTGTCTTCTCTCCCATCTCCCCTCCCTCCTGACAGAACTGTTCCCTTCTCTGCTCCACTTCCACCCAAGGGCCTGGGGCTAGAGCACACTTGAGAACTGAGTGGGGGATACGACACAGTCCCGCTGTGGACTGGGGACCCTCGAGGGTCCTCTGAGGGCCACAGAGGCCTCCGGGTTGGGTCGACCCCCAACCATCACCTCCCAGTCCCCTCGCGGGGTGCAACCTCCATCTCTCTCCCCCTCCTCACCCGAAGCTCTTTCCTCCGGGAGAATGTCTCAGA
>NW_011380955.1:4858-5274 GCF_000754665.1 Bison bison bison
GGGCCCTGGGTTCGCCGGGGGCATGCCCGCATGCCTGCTCACACAGCCTGTGCGGCTTCGTGTGTGACACATGGCTCACGGAGGATGCTGGTGACCAGCTCGTGAGAGGAGACGTGCTCCCCGTGCCCCAGGCCCCACACCCATGGCCGCTGCGCTCCCTCCTCGGACTGCCTGTGGCGAGCCCACGTGGGCAGCAGACAGCGGCAAACCCGAGGCACACGTTCTACCTTCCTAAACTGGGAAGGAAGTTCGAACTGTTTAGCCTCCTGAGTGGTAGAGCTTCCGGAAGACAAAAGGTCGGACTACAAGGCCGACTGGGGATGGACAGCAGAGATGCCAGGGGAGAGGAGAAACCAAGCCTGGAGAGGAAGATCACAGGCAGAAGGGTGCCCCCTGGCGGCTGTTAGTGACCCTGC
>NW_011380956.1:0-715 GCF_000754665.1 Bison bison bison
CAATCTCTGATATTCAGGAGCAGCATACCAGTTTCCTGCAGGAGCACAATGGACTCACTCTTTCTGCAAGAGGCCTTGGGTCACTAGAAAGTTGACCAGAGCAGAAATGTAGAACAGCATCCAAAACAGAAATCTAGCTTCATAAACCAGCGCTAAAGAGGGTAGCAGCCAGGTAATCACAAGTTTTAGCTACAAAAAGGATCCTGGATGCCTTTACTCCCTTGAACGAACCTTTGAACTCTTTTGTTGTTTAGTCGCTAAGCTGTGTCCGACTCTCTGTGACTCCATGGACTGGTGCCTGGCAGGCTCCTCTGTCCATGGGATTTCCCAGGCAAGAATACTGGAGTGGCTTGTCATGTCTTCCTCCAAGGGATCTTCCTGACTCCAGGGATCGAACCCATGTCTCTTACATTGCAGGTGGATTCTTTACTGCTGAGCCACCGGGGAAGCCCCTTGAATCCTTTAAATATAGTCAAAATCATCCTTTTCTTGTTGAAGACTGTGGTTCCCCTTCTACATGCCTTGTTAGTCTGTGACTTTTTCTTTTTTCAAAATATATACTTGAATACTTTAAAAAATATATCACTTTGCTTTCTCTTATTCCCTGTATTATTTTTAATACGTTGTTTATTTGGCTGCTCCAGGTGTTAATTGCGGCATGCAGGATTTTAGTTGCAGCATGTGGGATCTAGTTCCCTGACTGGGGATCGAATCC
>NW_011380957.1:0-555 GCF_000754665.1 Bison bison bison
AGTGTGATAATTGGGCTTATACCTTCAAAGAAGTCTAATCTGTTCCTTAATCTCCACTCCCAAATTTATCAGACATAAAAGTAAAAATTTCTACTCATCAAAAGACATCTTAAAGTATAAAAGATAAAATTGAAATTGGTTAGATAACTGTCACATTTATAATGCACAAAGAATTAGTATCTAGTATATATGAGACACTTTTACAGATCAATTTTAAAGACAAATAACCCAGTGGAAAAATTGGTAAATAATGCAAATGGTATTTTGCAGGAAAAGAAATACATATGGTCAACAAACATATAAAGAAATGTTCAACCTCATTAATAATCAGACACATGAAAATCCAGGCTAGTTTTATTTTAAACTGTATATATCACAAATATATGTGATAAAATGATATAACTACACACACTGATGACAAGAAAAAGATAAACATATCAAATTCCATTTATTTGGAGAGGAGGCTGAATTATGGAATTGGGAAAGGATGCACAGTTTGACATAAGTTATTTGTAATGTTTCAGGTTTTTTACTTGTTGTTGGGTTCATTGTATT
>NW_011380958.1:0-509 GCF_000754665.1 Bison bison bison
ATTACAAAACTCAAATTGATTTGACTTCAGGGTGAGGGCTAAAACATATGCAATGTGTTAAAAAGCACAAATCTACACTATTGTTCAACACACTGTTATCATTACTACTACACCATTTTCTCTTCAGACTTGCATGCACAAAGTTTTAAGAAAATGATTGCAATCAATCTTTTAATAACCTAAGTACAGTTCTTTTAAAGTCTAATATCTATGGCTGAGGGAGTTTTAGTCATTCTTTGCCTCAGTTTTCCTATGCAAACAGATAACAGTTTTATCTATATCATAAATTCAGCTTCTCAACCCTCACCCCCGGTAATATCCTGACCTTCAAAACAGTAGTAAAGAAGAAAGAGAAGCCAGAATGTAATAATTTGCTAACCTCCTGGCTTGAACATTACAAACCCAGATGTTCTGATACTTTTATTTAATTGTAAGTCTGGGTAAGATTTATTGTGAGTACTGCTTTCTGTGAAAAGAAAAAGAGGAAAGAGGAGAAAAGGAGAACAGTA
>NW_011380959.1:0-594 GCF_000754665.1 Bison bison bison
GCCTTTTTTTTTTTTTTTTTTTGTGGGAGAGGATGTGCTGTCCTGTAGTCAGCTTTGGTGTTGCTCAAGAAAACTAAGTCAGATATAATTTGGGTGGCATTTAGAAACTCTTCTTCCCACAGCAGCAGTAGTGCTACCAGACAAATAGAATGATGTGTCTTCAGGCTCTGCTTGTGTTATCCTTAGGCAATGTCAACTTGTAAATCATGTACTTTTCACAGATCTTGTTATCGCTTATAAAATTTCTGTCAGTTCCCTCTGATTTCCATTACATCTTATCTTTCTTTTGTCTTGGTGACACCTGTATTTATACAAAGTACTAGATAGAGTATGAGATGCATAGATGTGTCAACATGTTTTCAATGCTTTAAAGAAGCCTAAGAAATCTCAGTAAACTTGCTCTTTCTCATGACATTCATGCTTAATACAGTAATAAGTATGAAGTTGTGTCTCTCCTATATTATCTTTCTAGGGAGAGTTGCTACAGAGTATCTGAGAAAACAAGAAGAAAATAGTCTTTACATCCATGCTGAAACCTAATCACCCATGTATACCTCCTTTCCAGCAAAGCAGAGGCAGAAATGGATAGGTGGG
>NW_011380960.1:0-565 GCF_000754665.1 Bison bison bison
ATTAATTATAACTCAGAATAAAATGAGAAACTGGCATTATAAGGCGCTGGATTGAGGAGTATCTTTTAGATAACAGATTATTACGCATATGAAAGTGCTTTTGTTTGCTTCCAGAATTCAGAGAAGAAACGACTATGTCTGCTGAAGGAGTAAATGAAGACTTTGTGAAAGAAGTGCTGAGTCACTTGAACATCACAAATGAATCCATGATCGGCAGGGGAACAACTTGAAAGAGCATTCTGGGTAAAAGAAACCACATGTGCAAAAAAAGAAGAGGACATGCCCGAATTTATTCACCTAAAGATACAGTGAAACCATTTAGCTTGATAGGAATGGTGTCAGGGGAAAAGAAGGATAATCGTAGTGGCACTGGAACCACAGGAAGGAAAGCTAAATTTTACCATGAAGTGTGTTATTGTTTCACAAAAATGATTGTGCTTTTTTTTTTTTTTTTACAGAAAATTGAGAGTCATTGGTAATGGCACAAGAGTTCTTTTCATGCTGTAAAGAGCAATATTGCATAGGAACCTGGAATGTCAGGTCCATGAATCAAGGCAAATTGGAA
>NW_011380961.1:0-675 GCF_000754665.1 Bison bison bison
ATTTCTCTTTGTCCCTTTCCAAATTACACAGCGGCAGGAGAAAAAACATTAGTGAAAATGGATATTGAATCATGACCTTGTGAATTTGATTTTGGTAATCAACACCTATGGTGACTGATTCTTGGCCTCTCAGATAGAGTCATGTTTCCTTTATCATAAGGATGAAAAACTATAAGATGAGACTCTCCATTTGTTTTGTTTTATGTATTGAGAGCTTGGCTTTATAACCAGCGAGAATGTGCCCTCCGGTTTCTGCCCCTTATGGGGTACAGTTTCTGTCACACTTGCATCCGCAGCTAGCTAGAAGCCTAGGACATGAAGTGACAGGCAGCATTCTCTGTCCAAACATGCTGGCTCACAGGGAAGTGTGTCTTAATAAAGTGTCCAAATTCATAAGGGGCCTTTTTGGTCTCTAATTTCATTGCCTGGTTTTGAGGGGAAAATTCACACAGCATTATCACTTTTCTGGTAACCCAGGTTAGGAGGTCAGTGATTTAAGACATCTCACTTTGTGGGAGATAGAGGTTTGTCACCTGAGATGAGGAAGGTCTTTGCTTTCTTAGGCTTTCTCTGCAGAGGCTCTGCATCTTGAGAAGGCTACATTTCTTAGAGAACACCACTGGTGTCCATGGGTAAACCCTAATATTGGTTTTAAGCTGTAAAAATACTCACTGG
>NW_011380962.1:0-765 GCF_000754665.1 Bison bison bison
GTGGAAAACTCAGCAGTGGCCACAGGACTGGAAAAGGTCAGTTTTCACTCCAATTCCAAAGAAAGGCAATGACAATGAATGCTCGAACTTCTTCACAGTTGCACTTATTTCACACGCTAGTAAAGCAATGCTCAAATTTCTCCAAGCCAGGCTTCAGTCAATATGTGAACTGTGAACTTCCAGATGTTCAAGCTGGTTTTAGGAAAGGCAGAGGAACCAGAGATCACATTGCCAATATCCGATGGATCATCAAAAAAGCAAGAGAGTTCCAGATAAACACCTATTTCTGCTTTATTGACTATGCCAAATCCTTTGACTGTGAATCACAATAAACCGTGGAAGATTCTGAAAGAGACGGGTATACCAGCCCACCTGACCTGCCTTGGAGGAACCTATATGCAGGTCAGGAAGCAACAGTTAGACCTAGGCATGGAACAACAGACTGGTTTTGTATATGAAAAGGAGGACATCAGGCTTTGTATTATCACCTGCTTATTTAAATTGTAGGCAGAGTACATCATGAGAAACGCTGGGCTGAAAGAAGCACAAGATGGAACTCAGATTACCGGGAGAAATATCAATAACCTCAGATTTGCAGATGACACCAGCCTTATTGCAGAAAGTGAAGAGGAACTAAAAAGTCTCTTGATGAAAGTCAAAGAGAAGAGTGGAAAATTTGGCTTAAAGCTCAACATTCTGAAAACGAAGACCATGGCATCTGGTCCCATCACTTCATGGGAAATAGATGGGGAAACAGTGGAAAGA
>NW_011380963.1:0-678 GCF_000754665.1 Bison bison bison
CAGCTGTGTGGGCGCCTGCCTTCCAAGCCACAACATCTGAATGCAGCCTCCTCCCAGTCAAGGAAACAGTCGGTAAGGAAATACCATAGTTAGGCTCTTTGCAACTTGCTAGAAGTGTGAGGTGGCGCTTCATTTCCTGATCGCTCAGGTGGAAATTGTAAAAACAATTAAGACCAATGACTAATCACCGAATCAAAGCAGGTTGCCCAACTCATTTGCAATTGTGTGCTCAGTCCTGTGTGCCAACAAAGAAAGACTTGGGGAGTTTATTATTTAAACCAATTAAAAGCTCTAGGCAAAGCAAGTAGTCAATTTGTGGCCACGTGGTGGGAAAACATAGTTTGAAGAGCCTGAGGAATTTCGTGAGCAGAGCCATATGGCCAAAATCGGAATGAAGCACCCAGGATTGCTGGGAAAGTCGGCACTGCAAGCAATTTCGGAATAAAAAGCTTCACCTAGCAAGAGCAGACTTGTGCTCTGTGCTCGCTTCTACCCCCACCTCCCCCCTAACTCCACCTCCCCCATATTCTAGTCTGCCTGCAAGGCTGGTAGTTCTAACCAACAGTAAAAGCAAAACGAACAGACTAAAATCCAAACTCTGACTGTTCAGCAAGAGACATTGCTAAATTTCCTGTCCACCATTTGCACTTTTATGTATTTTAAGGCTACCTAGAGAGT
>NW_011380964.1:0-716 GCF_000754665.1 Bison bison bison
AGGCTACCCACTCCAGTATTCTTGGGCTTCCCTTGTGGCTCAGCCTGTAAAGAATCTGCCTGCAATGTGAGAGACCTGGGTTCAATCCCTGGATTGGGAAGATCCCCTGGAGAAGGGAAAGGCTACCCACTCCAGTAATCTGGCCTGGAGAATTCCATGGACTGTATAGTCCAGGGGGTCACAAAGAGTCGGACACAACTGAGCGACTTTTCACTTCAGACGGGCTGGGGAGGGAGGTGGGACGGGGTTCAGGGTTGGGGAACACGTGTACACCTGTGTCTGATGCATGTCAATGTATGGTAAAAACCACCACAATATTGTAAAGTAATTAGCCTCCAATTAAAACAAATTAATTTTTCAAAAAAGAATCAAACTGCCAAGGGTTGCTATTAAATGTATGTCAGTAGGTCAAGCCTACATTCAAGACTGCAATTGTCCAAGGGAGTGGATACCAAGCAGCTGGGATCACTAGGTGCAGTCTTAAAGGCTGATTACCATACGTGAATTGCTCAGTGATTAGTGACATATATATATAATAGAACACTACTTAGCAATAAAAAGGAATTAAATATTTACTTGCAACAACAAGGATGAATCTCAAAAATAATATGCTTATATGCACACTACTATATTTAAAATGGGTAAGAAAACAAGGACCTACAGTATAGTACAGAGAATTCTGCTCAATATTATGTAACAACCTAAATGGGAAAAGA
>NW_011380965.1:0-581 GCF_000754665.1 Bison bison bison
GCACCATTTATTGAAGAGGCTGTCTTTGCCCTCATTGTATATTCTTGCCTCCTTTGTCAAAAATAAGGTACCCATAGGTGCATGGGTTTATTTCTGGGCTTTCTATCTTGTTCCATTGGTCTATATTTCTGTTTTTGTGCCAGTACCATACTGTCTTGATGACTGTAGCTTTGTAGTATAATCTGAAGTCAGGAAGGTTGATTCCTCCAGCTCCATTCTTCTTTCTCAGGACTGCTTTGGCCATTCGGGGTCTTTTGTGTTTCCATATGAATTGTGAATTTTTTTATTCTAGTACTGTGAAAAATACCATTGGTAATTTGATAGGGATCACATTAAATCTGTAGATTGCATTTGGTAGCATAGTCATTTTCACATTATTGATTCTTCCTATCCAGGAACATGGAATATCTCTGCATCTGTTTATGTCATCTTTGATTTCTTTCATTAATGTCTTATAATTTTCTGTGTACAGTTCTTTTCTCTCCTTGCTACTGCTGCTAAGTTGCTTCAGTCGTGTCCGACTCTGTGAGACCCCATAGACGGCAGCCCACCAGGCTCCACCGTCCTTGGAATTCTCCAGG
>NW_011380965.1:4885-5255 GCF_000754665.1 Bison bison bison
TGGTTATCCTGGTCATTAAGACCTTTTCTGTGTAGCTCTTCTGTGTATTCTTACCATTTCTTCTTAATCTCTTCTGCTTCTCTTAGGTCCTTGCTATTTCTGTCTTTCATTGTGCCCTTTCTTGCATGAAATGTTCCCTTGATACCTTCAATTTTCTTGAAGAGATGTCTAGTCTTTCCCATTCTATTGTTTTCCTCTATTTCCTTGTATTGTTCACTTAAGAAGGGCTTCTTATCTCACCTTGTTATTTTCTGGAACTCTGCAATCAGTTAGGTATAGCCTTCCTTTTCTCCCTTGCCTTTCGCTTCTCTTCTTTCCTCAGCTATTTGTAAGGCCTCCTCAGACAACCATTTTGCCTTTGTGCATTTCT
>NW_011380966.1:0-549 GCF_000754665.1 Bison bison bison
GATCACGTGAATGATCATGCGCTGATCACGTAGCTATCACTGCAGTCGATCACGTGACTGCGCATGCCCTGATCACGTGGATGACCATGCAGTGATCACGTGACTGCACATGCACTGATCACGTGTTTATCATGCAGTGATCACATGACTGAGAGGCACAGATCACGTGGCTATCATGCAATGATCACGAGACTGCCCATGCAATGATCACGTGACTGCGCATGAAATGATTACCTGGATGATCATGCACTGATCACGTGGCATATCATGAACTGATCACGTGACTGTATGGCACTGATCCCGTGACTGATCATGCGCTGACCACGTGGCTATCATGCTGTGATCACGTGCCTGGGTGTGCACTAATCACGTGGATAATCATGCACTGATCACCTGGTTATCATGCACTGATCACGTGGCTGATCATACACTGATCACGTGACTCATCATGCACTGATCACGTGGCTATCGTTCACTGATCACGTGTTTATCATACAGTGATCACGTGACTGAGAGGCACTGATCACGTGACTGTGCAGTCAGTGATCA
>NW_011380967.1:0-604 GCF_000754665.1 Bison bison bison
TAGGGGCAAAATACTTATTATTTTATAATTCTCTTTGAAGCAGCCAGTTTAGAAATACCACAGAAATACCTCCCAGGAAATTATCTTCGAAGAAATTTCAGCTTGCTTATTTGGGATTGAATTATATGATCTTTAAGTTTTTATTCAATTTAAATTTCTATAAGCTGGAGTGAAGAATTTTGACCAATAGAATCCATTAGTGAATCTTGACAAGAGAACACAGCGATCTCAGAGCCATAACTTTGGTTCATTAATTCATCGGATTATAGTGTTTTAAACTAAAGTATATTGCATTTCCCCTATGTTTTGGTACCAGCTAAATTGAGAAGATGGGGTGATGAAGACAGACACATTGAGCACAAGCATGTGTTTTGTAAAGTTAGGATGCTACAGGGGTCAACGGCAGTGCAGAGTATGTGCCATCTTCTCTGCTCTGAGGGTTCATGGGAGACCCTTTGAAGAAAGTAACACTGAAATTAAGACCTAATGGAAGGATGATCAGGAACTAGTTTGAAAAAATATCAGAGTGGATGGATGTTCCAGTTAGAGGGGTACCAAATCTGAAAGCCCAAAGAAAGAATGAGAGAAAAAAATCAGGGAAGGA
>NW_011380968.1:0-644 GCF_000754665.1 Bison bison bison
AGCCAGGCGTGCTGCAATCCATGGGGTCACAAAGAGTTGGACATGACCGAGCAACTGAACTGAACTGATACATATTATATATATATATATATACACACATATAGTTAGTCAGCTCTCCTGGTAGTTCAGTGGTAAAGAATCTGCCTGCCAATGCAGGAGACTCAGCAGGAACCATGGGTTCAATACCTGGGTGGGGAAGATATCCTGGAAAAGGAAATGCAAGTCACTTCAGTATTCTTGCCTGGAAAATCCCATAGACAGAGGAGCCTGGAGGGCTACAGTCCATGGAGTCACAAAAAAGTCAGACACGACTTAGCAACTAAACAAACAACATATATATATATATGTATATAGTTATTATATATGTAATTATAAATTATACACGTGTCTTAGCATTGTACAGAGTAATATAAACACGTGAGTCACAGAACTTTAGAAAGTCAAGATAAAATTAAAAATAGACATTCTGTTGTTTCTCTTTTTCAGTTTTGTAAATTGCTCTATGCACTCTGGGATATCCCCCACCCTGGAGGTCAAACATCCCAATGGCTTCCAGAGTCAGGATTAAAGGATTCTGTTTTCTGCTTTGTTAAAGTTTTGTTGAGGGCTTCCCAGATGGCTCAGTGGTAAAGAACCCGCCTGTC
>NW_011380969.1:0-560 GCF_000754665.1 Bison bison bison
AGACTTCTCAAAGAGAGATATTAAACTACATGGGTTCATTTGACATGTTAAATTACATGGGAAGTATTGTTTAAGGAGTGATAAATCTTCTCAGGTTAAACCCTGTGGTTGGTGTTACTATGGATATGCTAAAAAATATGTGGAATTCATAAACACCTGATGTATCCTGATAAAATGTTGTCAGTTATAATTCCATTTATCATAGTAAAGTGTTGCACGTCAGAGTAATGACCAGGTTGCTTTGTCAATTGCAATATAATGAGATTTTAAAAATGCCTTCTGTGGTTTTACTCTCATACCTTTGAAAGAACACTATTACTTTTTTAAGATTTATGAAGAAATCTTTCAAAGATTAGCCAGATAAACAAATTTTGTTACTCACAGTGAGCTGGTACCAGACTGGAATTTGGTTTGCTCTCTCTGTTAAGAGAACAAACTTTTCTTAGAATGCAGCTTTTGAGCAATAGGTTGTGAATTTCTCCTCCTTGAAGTGATTTATGTTTGTTAAAATCTTCTGTTACTTTAGTAAAGTAAATGTGCAGTATTGCACAATGATCTAT
>NW_011380970.1:0-681 GCF_000754665.1 Bison bison bison
TTTTCACAACTTGTTGTTTCTGTGTGTTGTGCAAAAGAATTCAATTTAAAAGTAATAAAATCTATCAATCTTTTACTTTATGTTTCCTGTCTTTAAACTCATGCTAGAAAAGGTTGCCTTCTGTACTTTAAGAGTATAAAAATATTCCACCTGTATGTTATTTTACATATTTATAGTTTTCTTTTTCAAATTTAAACCTCTGACCAACCTGTAATTTGCTCTGGTATATTTCCAGAGGATTTAAGTCAGCTCTTCAAATCTTTGGCATTCAATTTCTAACATACTCAATTCTTGAAAGAGTAGGAATGAGGATTTCTCTATCTCTGAAGGAAAAATGTAATATAAAACTTGACTAGCATCTTAGCCTGCCTTCTAGAGACCTGCACTACTTTTTCCAGTCTGGCACACAAAGTCCAGTCTGCTCGCCACCTTTGTATAGAGTTTCATTAACTTGGAGATTTTTTTGCTGACTTTGCTCATCATTCCTACTGAGGATACTAAACCTTTTTATTACAAGGAAAATATTCCATGGGGGAAAGACAGAAATAAGACAGGCACAAAGAATATGGCTAAGGAGAATCCATTACAAATTTGATATGGGTAGGTAGCAAGGAGGAAATGAGTGACAAGTGACAGAACTTTAAAAAATCTACCTTCAGGGACCAGAAGCCAGAATAAATG
>NW_011380971.1:0-782 GCF_000754665.1 Bison bison bison
ATGGAGAAGCTCTATACAGTCAGCAAAAACAAGACTGGGAACTGACTGTGGCTCAGATCATGAACTCCTCATTGCAAAATTCAGACTTAAATTGAAGAAAGTAGGGAAAACCACTAGACTATTCAAGTATGAGCTAAATCAAATCCCTTACAATTATACAGTGGAAGTGACAAATAGATTCAAGGGATTAGATCTGATAGACAGAGTGCCTGAAGAACTATGGATGGAAGTTTGTGACATTGTACAGGAGGCAGTTATCAAGACCATCCCCAAGAAAAAGAAATGCAAAAAAAGCAAAACAGCTGTATGAGGAAGCCTTACAAATAGCTGAGATAAAAGAGAGACTAAAGGCAAAGCAGAAAAGGAAAGATATACCCATTTGAATCCAGAGTTCCAAAGAATAGCAAGGAGAGATAAGAAAGCCTTCCTCAGTGGTCTGTGCAAAGAAACAGAGGAAAACAATAGAATGGGAAAGACTAGAGATCTCTTCAAGAAAATTAGAGATACCAAGGGAACCAATAAAGGACAGAATAAATACCAATAAAGGCCAGAAATGATATGGACCTAACAGAAGCAGAGGATATTAAGAAAGGGTGGCAAAAATACACAGAAGAACTATACAAAAAAGATCTTAACGACCCAGATAACCACGATGGTGTGATCACTCACCTAGAGCCAGTCATCCTGGAATGTGAAGTCAAGTAAGACTTAGGAAGCATCACTACAAACAAAGCTAGTGGAGGTAATGGAATTCCAGTTGAGCTATTTCAAATCCTAAAAGA
>NW_011380972.1:0-928 GCF_000754665.1 Bison bison bison
AAGATGCTTACTCCTTGGAAGGAAAGTTATGACCAACCTACATAGCATATTCAAAAACAGAGACATTACTTTGCCAACAAAGGTCGGTCTAGTCAAGGCTATGGTTTTTCCATTGGTCCTGTATGGATGTGAGAGTTGGACTGTGAAGAAGGCTGAGCGCTAAGAATTGATGCTTTTGAACTGTGGTGTTGGAGAAGACTCTTGAGAGTCCCTTGGACTGCAAGGAGATCCAACCAGTCCATTCTGAAGGAGATCAGCCCTGGGATTTCTTTGGAAGAAATGATGATAAAGCTGAAACTCCAGTACTTTGGCCACCTCATGCGAAGAGTTGACTCATTGGAAAAGACTGTGATGCTGGGAGGGATTGGGGGCAGGAGGAGAAGGGGACGACAGAGGATGAGATGGCTGGAGGGCATCACCAACTCGATGGACGTGAGTCTGAGTGAACTCTGGGAGTTGGAGATGGACAGGGAAGCCTGGCGTGTTTTGGTTGATGGGGTTGCAAAGAGTCGGACACAAACTGAAGCGACTGAACTGATATGTAGAACTGAAGTGAAAGTTGCTCAGTCATGTCTGACTCTTTGCAACCCCATGGACAATGCAGTCCATGGAAATCTCCAGGCCAGAATACTGGAGTGGGTAGCCTTTCCCTTCTCCAGGGAGTCTTATATGTAAAAGAATGAAATTAGAACATCCTCTACAAAACTCATAGAGAAAAACATAGCCAGAACACTGACATAAATTGCCACAATATTGTTTTGGATCTGTCTCCTAAAGTAAAGGGAACAAAAGCAAAAATAAACAAATGGAAGCTATTTAAACTCAGCATTTGCACAACAAAGGAAACCATCAACAAAGTGAAAAGCCAACGTAGAGAATGAGAAGAAATGTTTGCAAATGATAGGACTGATAAGGGATTAATATCCAA
>NW_011380973.1:0-408 GCF_000754665.1 Bison bison bison
TCTACATGGTCAGCAAAACAAGAACTGGAGCTGACTGTGACTCAGGTCATCAGCTGCTTATTGCAAAATTCAAACTTAAATAGAAGGACGTAGAGAAAATCACTAGGCAATTCAGCTATGGCCTAAATCAAATCTCTTATAATTACACAGTGGAGGTGATGAAT
Organism: Bison bison bison; assembly: GCF_000754665.1. Taxonomy (NCBI): domain Eukaryota; kingdom Metazoa; phylum Chordata; class Mammalia; order Artiodactyla; family Bovidae; genus Bison; species Bison bison. Next base: position 165 of record NW_011380973.1, read on the forward strand.
AGATTCCAAGGATAAGATCTGGTAGACAGAGCATCTGAAGAACTATGAACGGAGGTCTGTAACAGTGTATGGGAGGCAGTGACCAAAACCATCCCAAAGAAAAAGAAATGCAAGAAGATAAAGTGATTGTCTGAGGAGGCTTCACAAATAGCCAAGGAAAGAAGAGAAGCAAAAGGCAAAGGAGAAAGGGAAAGATATACACAACTGAATGCAGAGTTTCCAAAGGATAACAAGGAGAGAAAAG
>NW_011380973.1:4675-4994 GCF_000754665.1 Bison bison bison
GTATTGGAGTTTCAGCTTCAGCATCAGTCCTTCCAATGAACACCCAGGACTGATCTCCTTTAGGATGGACTGGTTGGATCTCCTTGCAGTCCAAGGGACTCTCAAGAGTCCTCTCCAACACCAGAGTTCAAAAGCATCAATTCTTCAGCACTCAGCTTTCTTCACAGTCCAAATCTCACACCCATACACGACTACTAGAAAAACCATAGCCTTGACTAGACAGAACTTTGTTGACAAAGTAAGGTCTCTGCTTTTAATATGCTGTCTAGGTTGGTCATAACTTTCCTTCCAAGGAGTAAGTGTCTTTTAATTTCATGGC
>NW_011380974.1:0-719 GCF_000754665.1 Bison bison bison
CTGTGTTAAAAAATTTCCTTATATCTAGAAAATTAAAGATTTTTAAAAGACAGTACTCTTTTAAAAAATCAGGAAAATTATCATTATATTTGTAATTCATTAAGCCCCATGTTAGCCCAACAGACTGGTTCCAAATAGGAAAAGGTGTACGTCAAGGCTGTATATTGTCACCCTGCTTATTTAACTTATATGCAGAGTACATCATGAGGAATGCTGGGCTGGAAGAAGCACAAGCTGGAATCAAGATTGCTGGGAGAAATATCAATAACCTCTCATATGCAGAAGACACCACCCTGATGGCAGAAAGTGAAGAGGAACTAAAAAGCCTCTTGATGAAAGTGAAAGGGGAGAGTGAAAAAGTTGGCTTAAAGCTCAACCTTCAGAAAACAAAGATCATGGCATCTGGTCCCATCACTTAATGAGAAACAGATGGGGAAACAGTGGAAACGGTGTCAGACTTTATTTTGGGGGGATCCAAAATCACTTCAGATGGTGACTTCAGCCATGAAATTAAAAGATGCTTACTCCTTGGAAGAAAAGTTATGACCAACCTACATAGCATATTGAAAAGAAGAGACAGTACTTTGCCAACAAAGGTCCGTCTAATCAAGTATATGGTTTTTCCAGTGGTCATGTATGGATGTGAGAGTTGGACTGTGAAGAAAGCTGAGTGCTGAAGAATTGATGCTTTTGAACTGTAGTGTTGGGGAAGACTCTTG
>NW_011380975.1:0-816 GCF_000754665.1 Bison bison bison
GTATTGATTTTCTAACTTCGTAAGTTGTTATCTTGGGACATTAATTTTAGACTTTCCTTCTTTTCTAATATAAGCATTTAAACCTATAAGTTTTTCTCTAAGAACACCTTTAGTTATTTGAATCTCATTAATTTTGATATACCATATTTTCATTGCAATTCAGTTTGGAATAGTTTATTCAGATTTTTTATTTATTCTTTTTTTATCATAGAAGTATATTGTTTATATTCTAAATACTGTGATTTTTCTTAAGTATCTCATTGTTATGTATAATAAATCCTGTGTACTTTCAGTCCTTTTAAATTTAATAAGATTTGTTTGTTTTATAGTACAGCAAATGATCTACCTTGGTGAATTTACTTGGAAAATAATTAATTTCCTGCAGTTTTAGAATGTAGTGGTCTGTATGTAAGTATCAATGTGGTTGACTGTGTTGTTTGGATCCTCTATTTCTTACTTATATTTACAGTAAGAATCTATCTTTAATGCAGGAAGCCCCAATATGATCCCTTGATTGTGAAAATCCCTTGGAGAAGAGAATGGCTTCCCACTCCAGTATTCTTGCCAGAGAATTTCATGAACAGAGGAGCCTGACAGTCTACAGTCCATGGGGTCGCAATGAGTCAGACATGGCTGAGTGACTAACACACTTATTCTGTAGTTGCAAAGAAGATGATATTAAAAATACCCTAAGAATACATTTGAATCAGTTCTAATGAGGTGGATGAAACTGGAGCCTATTATACAGAGTGAAGTAAGCCAGAAGGAAAAACATAAATACAGTATACTAACGCATATATATGGAATTTAGAAAGA
>NW_011380976.1:0-598 GCF_000754665.1 Bison bison bison
TGGCTAAAATAAAAACAGTAACAATACTAAATACTGGCTAAGATGCAGAGAAGCTTACTCCTTCATATATTGCTGATGGGAATGTAAAAATTATATAGTGACTTTAGAAAATCATGTGACAATTTCTTATAAAACTAAATACGCAATTACTTATATAGCCCATGATTGCACTCCTACCATTTATGACATAAAAATAAAATATGTTCCCTCAAAAACTTGTACATGGTTGTTTATAGAAAGTTTATTGATAATACCCCAAACTGGAAGCAATCCAAATATTTTTCATTGGGTGAGTGGTTAAACTTTTGCACATTCAGACCATGGAATACAACTCAGCAATAAAAAGGAATGAACTGTTGATATATGACACCTTGGGTGAATGTTAAGGGCATTGGCTTCAGGACCACTCCCCACTTAATCCCCTTGCAAATATCCAAATCTGCAAATATTCAAGCCCCTTATGTAAAATGACGTAGTATTTGCATATAACCTATGCATGTGTGTGTGTGTTAATCGCTCAGTTGTGTCTGATTCTTTGGAACCCCATGCACTGTAGCCTGCCAGGATCCTCTGTCCATGGAATTCTCCAGGCAAGAAT
>NW_011380977.1:0-596 GCF_000754665.1 Bison bison bison
ATACACAGGAAAATAATTGCATCTAATTCAACAATTACTGAGTATTTCAGGGTCTATCATAGCAAATCTATTTTATTCAACACTCACTGCTCCTTCTTCTTGGAGAATGCGGTTATAATTAGTAGACTTCTCAAAGGCAACAATGTCTCCACTGTGACGTAACAGATAAGAGAGAAATAATTTTAGTTAGACCCCTATTTCTGAGCTCAGGCATAAAGGTTCTTTTGCAGTGAGGTTATTTGTGTGGGGGGAATACTGTCCATAGGGTTGCATCGGAACCGACTCAGCACACACACACACACAAACACACACACAACTTTGATTTCAAAACCCTCCTCCAAGTTTCTCTCCACAACTGCTGATTATCACCTGCTTAAAGTTTTTTTTTTTTAATTCATTGTATAACTGTGACAATCACGTATTTATTTTTAAAAGTTTATTCCCTTCAGAAGCAAGAATATGATGTCCTCATGGTTAGAACTTGCTCTGGTGAGAAAAGAAAAATCATCATGCAGATGAAGTCTTCTATTTTCTGATTTAGAGCTTTGAAAATGATCAACTCAGAAATGATAATAATATCCTGTGAGTCAATGGAT
>NW_011380978.1:0-643 GCF_000754665.1 Bison bison bison
AGGAGAGTAGCCTTCAAGAGCCCATCAGACAGCAATTATTCTTCCAGAAAATGAGACTGTTTCTCACTGTGACTGTTAAATGATTTGCAATTAACTGTTCATGAAGGAAATGCTCCAATTGATGGTGAAGGTCTGAGTGGCCAGACGCCAGTTCTCCAAGCTCACATCTATTGATTCACTCTGCTAGTTAACTTTTTTCCCCCAGGCTGCTTATTAGCAGGTTTAAATGGGAGAAGGGATAGGCTCACCTGGCTGGGAACAATTCCCAGAGATCCAAGGCTAGAGGTGGGAATGGGGGAAAGTAGTTGCTCCCTGAGCTCACAAGGGCCTCTGACCTGGGCTTGGAGCTGGGAAGCTTGGCTGGGCTCAGTAGGATAAAGAGGCAGCCAGAGGTTCCAATTTAGCTTTAGCGTGCTCTGACCTTGGGCCTGCTGCTGAAATTCAACCCGTAGCACCCCAACGTACATTGAAACAGCAGCTTCACTCCAAGTGCAACAGAAAAAGCAAGAGATTTGAAGTCTCATGACCTGGTTGTGTGAATTTTGGCAAGAGTCTTAACCTTTCTGAGGCTCTGGTTTCTTATCTGAAAATGCAGATACAATAATGTCAACCTCATACAGTTAAGATAAACATTACACAAGAT
>NW_011380978.1:3394-4061 GCF_000754665.1 Bison bison bison
GAAGAGGGATCCCTCCCACTCCCAGCCCCACGTGGGAATGGAGAGCTCCTAAGTCTGGGGCAGTAGAGAAGCACAAAAACTGCTTAGGGCAGTGCCTCAAAGATGGGGAGGAGATGGTTTTAAGGTACCCAGAGGGAGGCAGGACCTAAGACCTTGGGGCTCTCAGCTTCTCTTCCATCACTGCAGGCAAAGAAAATGAAGATATCAGTGGGACTGGAATAGATTAGAGATTATTTGCCCTTGCCTTAATTTCAATACAAGTACCCCTTGGATTCCAGTGCCAACCTTAAGTGGGTCCCCAGTCATGAAAAACATGGAATTTTCTGCTTCTCTGCTAGAATGGGAGGTTTGGAGTCAGACTTCAGTTACTTTAAATAAAACAAACAAAGACTATTTTCTTGCTCACCCACATCTGAGTTTGTGGATGGACATGGATGTCCATTCCATTTTCTGCCTCTTGAAGGACATAAATATTAATTTTAATCACAGCATTTGTGGACAGACAGAGCATCCACTTCCTGTTGGCACTGGGTTCTACATAGGAGCCCATTGGAAATCTCATGAGGTTCTCCATGGGGTGAGAGAAAATATGTTCTGGCGTCGAGAGGGAGGAAGTGGAAAAGCAGGAGAGAAACTGAAGGAACAGAGGAGAGTAGCCTTCAAGAGC
>NW_011380979.1:0-865 GCF_000754665.1 Bison bison bison
GAGGAGCCTGGTAGGCTGCAGTCCATGGGGTCGCAAAGAGTCGGACATGACTAAGCGACTTCCCTCTCACTTTTCACTTTCATGCATTGGAGAAGGAGATGGCAACCCACTCCAGTGTTCTTGCCTGGAGAATCCCAGGACGGGGGAGCCTGGTGGGCTGCTGTCTATGGGGTCACACAGACTCAGACTTGACTGAAGTGACTTAGCAGCAGTAGCAGCACAGAGTTAGAAGTGCAAGGTGACATGATTAATTAACAAGCGAAAGGAAACAACCAGGAAAAGAAAGTTACTTTTGTTTGTGAGCACAAAGGTACTTACCAAAATTCATATTCCTAGAGAAGAAATCTTGTAGTTTTGCACGTGTGCGTTTCCTCTCAGGGATGTTACTGTGTACACGCACATGTGTGTGCACACATGGGCATAGAAGTCCCTGCCAATGTGCTTGTGAGTATGAGCTTCCGGAATTGACCTAGCCAGGTGATGGAAGTTGGATAGCAAAAACATGAAGGTGTTAGAGAAAGGTACATATGCTCTGGCCAGCAGAAGCACTGAAGCCAGGGATTCGATCTCCGTTTTCTCAGTGAGCAAACACGTTCTAAGTGGGATCACAGGGGTGCACCCAGGATGTCTGACAGAAAGTAGAGGCAGGAAAAAAGAGCCTGGGGAATGTGCAGAGAAAAGTCCACTATATCTGCAGTTTATGAAAAGTAGAAATGTACCAGGAAGGAGAAACTGTACTTAATTGAGATATCTAGCTAAGGAGATTTCCAGCCAAACAGCCAAAAGTGCTTCCTGGTTTCTTCTTGCTGCCTATAGTAAAATATAAATGGAAATTAAAAAAATATATATTTAAGAGAAAATATTA
>NW_011380980.1:0-681 GCF_000754665.1 Bison bison bison
TGTGGTCTGGACAACTGAAAATACTGGAAAGGGAGTAGTACCAAATGACAAGTGCAACTGGCCAAAGTTATCAAGAGAAATCTTAAGTGAGGAAGAGAAGAGTGAAGGGAAAACCGCAAGCCATAGCAATGCTATTACTATCTGGAAATTAACATGTGGGAAGGGACTGGGATGCTTGACAGAACTACAACCAAGTTAGGTGATCTAATGAGATACATCTTTATAAGAAAGGTAGGATGAACAGTCTGGTATTACCATCATTCCAACTTGAAATTTGTAAAATGGTTTGATGACAGTTAAATAAACACAATACTTTATGTCTGTTAAAATAAAATCAAGGAACCTTGCTTCCTTTAAAGTGAAAGACCTTGAAATTATACAGCATATCCATTAAAATCGCTAATTTTGAACTAAAAAATAAATTAGATCATTAAATTAGATTTTTCAAAAATCAAGAAGCCATAAACATCCAAAAAGAAATTTTGATGTGAATCTAAGAAAGCACTGAAAGAATTTAAAATATATGACTTTCTCACCAAACTACAGATTAGTTTTTTCTGTTGCTGTTTGCATCCCATCTGTGAACAATGTGAGGAAATACAGCTGCTGCCAAATTAAGGACTCTTCATCCTGATTTGCATCTTTATTTCGCCAGAGAAATGATAGAGGGATTAAAAAAAA
>NW_011380981.1:0-672 GCF_000754665.1 Bison bison bison
GTCCTCCCTTCTGTTTAACAGTACCCATGAACACGGAGTCCCCGAACAGATGATGCCCTGCAAAACTTTCCCTTTCTGGGCCCACAGCTCATGCCTCCCTTGGGCAGAAAGCAGCTTTTCTAGCTCAAAGGCACCAAGAGGGCTTGAACCACCCAGGCCACAGTGATTTGCTAAATGTCAAGACTGTCTTTCAGTTGCTCTCATTAGGCCCAGGTAGGACTCCCTACAGTCATGCATCTCTGCTTGCCTACACAGCCCACATGCAAAGGAAGCCAGCCCCTGGTTGGGCCCAGGAGTGTCCAAGACGGTCACCTGGAATGCAGCTTCCCTCTGAGTGTCACCTGGTTTCAGATCCCCTATGACTAAATCAGAGATTTGCTTCATCGAGACTGCTCAAATTCTCTCAAATGCAGATGCACACTTTTGTCCCCTCCAGGCCCCCAAACGACCACGTGGCAAGACCCCACGAGGAAAGAAGGAATTCTCGTCAGGACTTTCAGCATGCACCATGGGGTATCTTTGGCAGGACTGCTAGTGCCTAGACCCTGGACCCTGAAACCAGCAGGCCCGACCTGCCCCACGGGCGTTCCCTGTCTCCCACTCTCCTGAAGTCCTTTGGACATGCAATTACCTCCTTACTCACTCCGTTCCCTCCCTCACAGGCTCATCCGG
>NW_011380982.1:0-580 GCF_000754665.1 Bison bison bison
AGGTTGGCTTGGAGAGTCCAGACCAGCACAGCTCCCTGCACCTCACGGCTGCCCAGCTCTCAGATGCAAGAACCTACTTCTGTGCAGGGCACAGTGCTCTGGAAGCACCTGCTGTCTGTCCCCAAACCTCACTGTGGGCTCCAGGGTTTGCTCCTCCTCATCTTTCCTCAGCGCAGGGGCCACAGAAAGCTGAAGTCATGATGTCTATGAAGAAATTGAAGTTTTAATTAAAAAAATCCCCAGACTCAGTGTCACTGAAGAATTCTGTCAAACATTGAAGAAGAATTAGCATGAATTATACACAGTTTCTTTTTTTTTTTTACTAAAATCTTTATTGAACTTCTACTACTTAAACATTGCTTGTGCTATGCTCAAAGATCTTTTTTTAATGTTTTTAAATTTTTACTTTTTTTTAATTTTAATTTTACTTTATTTTTAAACTTTACAATAGAAAGAAAGTAATTCTTCATTCATTTTTTGAGGCTAATATTACCCTGATGCCAAAATCAGACAAAGACCATAAAGAACTGAAAAGTACAGGGAAATATCTTTTATCTAGAAGATAGACACAAATTTCTTA
>NW_011380983.1:0-643 GCF_000754665.1 Bison bison bison
AAAAAAAGTGTTTAAGAACTTTGTTGAGAATTTCACTGAATTGTCAGAAACAGATGTCAATCTTTCAGACTATCCACTCATCAGATACTGAAACATGCCACCCAATTTCAGATGGCCTTTCTTCTTCATTTTAAAAACATATTTATTTATGTTATTTGGCTGTGTTGGGTCTTAGTTGAGGTGCATGCGCTTAGCAGTTGCAGTGAATGTCTAGTTGCCCCATAGCATATGGGAGCTTAGTTCCCCCACCAGAGATTGAACATGTGTCCTCTGCATTGAAAGGCAGACTCTTAACCACTGGACCACCAGGGAAGTCCTGGCCTTTCTTTTTAGTAGGAGAATATATGCTGTATGAGAAAAACCTGTACTTTCACTCATTCATATCTATATTCACTGAATGAATATTTATTAACTACATGCTAAGTTAGTTCTCAGTGTGGAGGACACAGATGAGAACAATACTTGTAGTGTCCCTGTACTCATGGAATTTACAGTCAAGTAGGGGAGATAGATAGTATGTAGACAACCTCAAAAGATAAATATTTCAAATTGTAATGGAGTGCTATGAGAAAAATTATGGACTCCCAGGAAACATAATTCAGGGAGAGGGAAAGGTGTGATTTGTTGTTGTTGTTCAGTTGCT
>NW_011380984.1:0-551 GCF_000754665.1 Bison bison bison
ATAAAGCCCAAGATCATCAAAAAGAAGACCAAGAAGTTCACCTGGCACCAGTCAGATTGATATGTCAAAATTTGGTGGAACTGCCAGAAACCCAGAGGCATCAACAACAGGGTGGCAGGGATTCAAGGGTCACATCTTGATGTCCAACATCAGTTATGAGAGCAACAAGAAAATAAACACATGATGCCCAGCATATTTTGGAAGTTCCTGGCCTACAATACCAAGAACTTGTAGTGCTGCTGATGTGCAACAAATTTGTTTCAATTTCTCACAATATCTCTTCCAAGAACTGCAAAGCCATAGTAGAAAGAGCATCACAGCTGGCTATCAGAGACACCAATTGCAATGCCAGTCTGTGCAGTGAAGAAAACACAGAGATAGCTCATGTTCACATTGTGTTTGTGTTAACAAAACCATGAAACTTGGGATAAAAGCACTAACTTGAAAAGATACATGAATCCCAATATTCATAGTAGCATTGTTTACAGTTACTAAGATATGAAAGCAAACTAAGTGTGTTATTTTATATTTGTATGTGCTCCTAACTTAGA
>NW_011380985.1:0-799 GCF_000754665.1 Bison bison bison
GTTTACAAACAAATTGTAAAGCAAAACACCATGTGTATATACATATATATCTCACAAATATTTAAGAAGAGAAACCATGGCATTTGTAAACAGATCTCTTAAATGTATAAGATCTTACAGAATGTTAAATGTGTTTGAAGCTTACATCACATTTGGCTCCGGATCCCATCAGAGTACCCTATATCCAAGCAGACAGAAGACAATGTTTCATTAAGGTTACATAACTAAACACTTCAAGGATTTTTTTATTTTAGTTCAAAAACTATTTGAATTTTTTTTTAATCTAACTATATCAACCACTGTAAACAAATGTGCTTTTAAAATTACTAAGGAAACTATGTCTTCTTAAACTGTGATTTTGCCAACGCAAAGAAATAGTTCATATTTTCTTCTATCATTGTTGGCTGGTTATAGGAATTATAAACAGGAATGCAATGATAGGGACACAAACTTTTAACAATGGTTGAACCACACTCTAGCCTTGTTTCAAGTCTTCAAGTTTCAGGTCACCCACTAGATCCCTTCATGGCAGTTCAAAATGTCTTTTCTGATAGCATTTGAGGGATTCATTTAAGATGAAATCTGTTTGTATGTATACATAATAGACATCACTGACTCCATGGAGGTGTGTTTGAGCAAACCCTGGGAGATACTGCATACATGGAAGGCTGGCATGCTGCATTTCATAGGGTCGCAAAGAGCGGGACACAACTTAGCAACTGAAGAACAACTACAATAATAGGGAGAATGTGGAGGTTAATAAATGTATATTTCTCGTGTAATTAATGGACAACAAATT
>NW_011380986.1:0-669 GCF_000754665.1 Bison bison bison
GAGGAACACTGCAAACGAATATCACTGGCATGTGTGGGGAGTGCTCGCAGTGTCTCAGCCACACTGGGTTTGCCCCCGCTCACAGCGCGTGTGCTTTCATGGTCTACACTTCTCAGGCTCTAGGTTGCTCTGCCGGAACTGTCTGAGGCGGGCCCTGGGTTGTGTGCACTTCCCAGGCCTAAGCCGCTCAGGTTCAGGTTCTCGGGTACTCCACAAAGGCACAGACTGGGTTGGGCCTGCATTCTGTGCCCTTCCCAGGTCCAAGCAGCTCAGGTGATCAGGTGCTTGGCAAGCACAGTCACCCCCAGGTGGGGGGTGCGTCTTATCCCCTTCCCCATCTCAGCCGCTCAGTTTTCTGGGTGCACAATGGGTGCACCTTCTCAGGTGTGCCGTGTGTTTCTTCTGGGGAGCTGATCTCTGGCTATGACCCTCCTGGTGAATGTCAACCATCCAGAATCCCAAGAAGTCTTGGTTAGCAATGAAGCTCCGGAGCCATGATTGCCCCCTTCCAGCTCTGGCTGCTCCCGCCTGCCTGTCTCCCGTGGGGGATGGGCCAGTCCACAGCTGGCTAGCTCTGCTCAGTCCTTTGTTCTGTGAGCAGGCCTGGCAGTGTCTTAGATTAGAGCTTTTCACAGGATAGTTCTCTCTCTCTCTCTCTCTCTCTCTCTC
>NW_011380986.1:4988-5337 GCF_000754665.1 Bison bison bison
ATAATCCTGGCTTTCTGGAGAGGAGCTAGGTCTTCAGGAGTCTGGAGTCTGAGCCTCAGTTTGTCCTTTCAGGACTGAGGAGGGAGATGCAAAACTTCTACCCACTCCCCACTTCAGCACTGCCCACTGTGTCCCAATCTGGGGTGCCAGTCAGAGGGCTAGGAAGATCAGAGCTGACTGCACAAGCTTCAGGGATGGCTTGTTCCAGCTGCATCCTAGACTCAGCAGTATTGACCAAGAGTCTAAATCGTTCCAGAGAGACATGGATTACATATCAGGCCCAGTGCTGCAGAGTCAGGTAGGGGATGGGGATCTCTGTCTTGAGGGGACACACATCTTTGGGAGGTGA
>NW_011380987.1:0-528 GCF_000754665.1 Bison bison bison
AGAAAGAGACCTGGTTATATTGTGCCCTATCTGATCACTTATCTTGAAGAGTTAAGAAGCTTTAAAAAGAGTCATTATCATCTTCCAAAATAAGTAGAATGCACCTTCTGTTAAGAAACAAAGTTCAACTCAGCAAATTTTATCTGTCTTATTGGCTGTATTCAATGAATCTTGAGTAGGGCATCATGCCAACTAGCAGATAGAAAGGAGTTCTGAACAGTTATATAAAATGAGACATTTATAGGCAGAAGGGGGCAGGATTTACTAACAAGAGTGATTGTTTCAGACAAGCCCACTTTCCTTTGGAGAATGGCAGGTGTTTATCAGGCTGATTACCCCACTAGGGTTGACCAGGTAATTTCAGATTTACTCATTTAATATTCCATTCCTTAAAGAGGTTGAAATAATAATTGTTAGGTATTACTAAGTGGTTTAGTCGTATTGGCTTAGGATGCTTTCAACATATACCTTGGTATATCTTTGCTCACTTTTTATGCTCAGTCTCCAAAGCTTATGTCATCAGTAAAA
>NW_011380988.1:0-610 GCF_000754665.1 Bison bison bison
CTTTCTGTTTGGGAACTTGAAAAATGCATACTGGCCATTGGCCCAATTTCAACTTTAAGACAATAAATACGTTATTGTTAAAGTACAGTAACCAGTAGTTTCAGAAATTTCTTCCCTCCAAATGGAAGAGTAGTTTCTGGAGTAGCCAGTTTGCCTAGAAATTCAGGACAACAGTGTTCAGAGACTGAGAGAGGCAGATGTGGAGAATTTGACCACAGATTTGAAAGGATGAAAATAAGATTTGTTGTGATGTGGATTGTGTGTGTGTGTGTTTAATGTTAGAAAATAAAAGCCCCAGTTCTTACGGATTGTTGGAAAAAAAAAAAAAAAAAGTAAAAATACTAGCATAATTCTATTATATATTCAGCAAATAGTAACAACATACAGTCATCATTTTTACCATTATTGCTTTGTTGCTGTTATATAACAAAACGTAGCTCATTGTTGAGTGCTTGAATAATCAGAAAATAAAATTAGGAAGTAACTCATTCCTTTCCCCACCACTTAAAGGTGATTTTTGCTAAAACTGGCATATTCTTTCAGTTGTTTTCCTATTTTTTCTTATTTACAAAGTTGGAATTTACATGTACACATTTATTCTTGTTTTTTA